>NW_019100646.1:28782-38699 GCF_001856785.1 Myzus persicae | reverse complement strand
GTACCTACAACGCCGTGTCGTCAAAAACAAGTTATTTATAAATAATTTTAATAATATAATTAAATACTCTTATTTATTTCTACACGCAATATACCGGTTGTGTACGCCGCTGCCGAACGGTAGCGCAACGCACGCGCTGATAAAGATATGTACGTACGCGCATGCACAAGTCAGTGCTAGATTTCGATGGCTATTGTCGAAGCACTATTTTGATGATTAAAAATGGTTTCACAGGAAAAACTCTCATGCCTTGTAGAAGTGTCGGATTTCGTTAATTTTTTTTTTATCTGAAAGATGAGAAGTTTCTACAGGTCGGATCAAAGCTTGATTTTTTATTTTACTTTGAATAGTAGTAGAAAAATACGTTTGAAAAAGGACAAATATTATGCATTTTTCAAATGCATATTCCTGTTTCTATAGTTTTTAAAATCGGACTTTGATCCGACCTACAAAATGTTCTCTACTTTAAGATAAAAAAAAAATTAACGAAATCCGACAATTCTACAGGTCGTGAGAGTTTTTCCTGTAAGACATGTTTTTATACTAAAAAACGCACCGGCACCGACACCCTTAAGTGTTAGGTCTTCCAGTACATTGATAGATTGTATTTACTATTAATGGTTTTATACTTTTATATAAAATATATTATTATAATTACTAGATATTATTTTCAACAATGCTTCAATTGTTCCAAAAGGTTTCGCTTCTAGCTCCTCTCTTATTTAATATATATGTAAATGATATAAAAGTTACAAATTCCCGCTTACTATTTTTTGCTGATGACCTAAAAATACTCCGAGTAATTAAATCCCATGAAGATGCAAACCTTCTCCAGGTTAACCTTAATACACTTAATAATTGGTGTTCTCTTAAGGGGATTCGATACCGACCATTTTTTTAGACTAAAACATCCAATATTTTGTCCATCCACGTCACTTTTTCAAATTTCAGCCCCTAATCTTTATAATATGGATTTAGAAATTGTGAAACTTAAAAAAATGTAAGTTTTGATTACTCTGAATTAAAATTGTAAATTCAAAAAAGTGGCTAGGCCGATCTCCAGAAGACATAATAACGAATTCAAATCAGTTTTTAAAAGTCTTATCGCATTATTAGGTCCATCGGAATGATGGACAAAATATTGGATGTTTTAGTCGAAAAAACGGTCTATTTAATTTGCTCGCGCCCGCGACGTTGTACACGTTGACATGTGTATGAGCGTGCGTGAGTCATAATAGAAATAGTGGTGGTGCGTGAGTCACTCACACTAATAATCAGTTACTACATGCACGTAACCATGTCTTGCACGCACGTTCTATATAAATTGCCTATATTCAACTCCTTAAAACAGATCGGTATCGAATCCCCTTAATAAACTATATTTCAATGTCGATAAGTGTAAAATTATGACATATTCAAAAATCGCATAAATCAAAATTATAATTATTATTTAAACGACATTGAATTAGCTAGATTAAATTAGCTTGGTATCTTTTTTGACTCTTCGTTATCGTTTAATGATCACTTATCACTATGCATATGTCATGTACAAATCATCCTCAATGTTAGGCTTCATATGTAGAACATGTTCTCATTTCAATAAATCCAATAGCTCTAAAATCCCGATATTGCTCATTTCTTCTCTCGGTTTTCGACTATAATTCTGTCGTTTGGTCTCCTTACATGTCTGGTCCGACAGAAGCTATTGAAGCGATTCAAAATCGTTTCTTGAGGTTTCTTGCTTTTAAATGTGGTGTCCAGCGCCAACGACACACATTCTATTTACCATTACATTTATTAACCAATTAAGAATCTTTACAATTGAGGAGAATTATACTTGATCTTAATTTCACTTTTTAATTATTAAATGGTATCATAAATTGCTCCGAGGCTACTAGTTAAATTTAACTTTTTGGTTCCTGCTTCTCATACCAGGAATTCAAATACATTTTATATGCCATTCCGTCGTACAAACTATGCTAAAAATTGCACCAATAACGAGATTAATGGGCTTTGTGAACAAGTATAACGTAGATTTGTTCTTTTGTAATAATATCGCCTCTTTTAATATATATCTTAACAATAATGTAAATATTATTTAATTTTTTGTTTGTATGTTATATAAATATTGATTTCTATACCTACCGATTTATATTGTCTTACTATAAGATGTACAACTTACGCTATTTACTTTGTAAACAAATACGATCTGTGTTTTTTATTCTTGTATATTGGGCCTTAGCCCGTTTAAATTTTTCATAAATAAATAAATAAATAATAAATAAAACTTTGTTAAGTTTCATTATTTTTTTATCTTATTAATCATTAAATACATTTTTTTTTTAGTTTATAGTGACCGTAAGCTAAAGTATTTATTCCATCATCCATTATATAACGTTTATCATCGTTAGCACTTAGAACAAGCTTTCTCATAGTTTTCGAACAAACATGTTTATTGGATTGAATAAAATTCATGTATCTATGAGTTTATTTATCCTCAACAGTTAAATGGTTTATAAACGCGTTTAGAATATCCAAATAGTTACCAAATTTCATATATTTTATTTCATATTTCATTTTTTAATTACATATTTTTTTACACCTTTCGCTTTTTTTTCTTCAACGTCGTCTACTGTTTTATATGCAAACAATTTCGGTCTCAGTGATATGAATTCTTTCAGAATTATTCCTTTTGTTTCATCTTTGAAATAACCTGGTTGATTTTTATGTATTTCACTAAAACATTAATGGTCTTTAGGGTAATTTGATGTATTAAAATAGGGTAGTAAATTATTTTTTAAATCTTAGAAAAAAATTGTTGTCTGAATAGCGTATATATGATGTATTAAGGAATCAGTATCCGAATATAAAGAAGTGATTTTAGAACCATATTTTTTCTTCATTACATTATAATTAAAGTCATACATAAATGTTTTTGAAACGTCTAAAATTGCTAATCCTACATAAATTGCTTTATCGAATTTAATAGTCTCCTTATGCTGATGAATAGCCATAAGATTCTTAGAGTATATAGTCCTATCATAAAAACTAGTTTTTGCCATGTTCAGTCCTAGACCTGACCTTTTCCATACATTTCCCAAAGACACTATTAATTAACAACTTCCGAAAATTTTTTTCAAACTCGTTTTTAGCCTCTTCTCTCATATTTGTACATAACTCAATGTATGCTGCCATCCATTTACTTTGAGAAAAGCTGATAGCTCAATGGATTTTCGTTACTATAATACCGCTTTCGATCGCCTGTTTCAAGTTTTTATAATGAACCATATAGTTTTTTTTCGATGATAGTGTAGTAAGTAATTTCTTTACTTTCGATTTTGGTGGACATTCAATAAAAGGTAAAAATGGGAAATCAATATGGGTTTTATGTAAATGTTTAGGATACTCGATATCAACTTCTAATATGTAACCAACTTCCGAATCATCAGCAATTTTAGTTACATCTATGTTGAGATCGTCAACCCATTTAAAATCTTTAAAAGTTAATTCTGTTAACATAGACTTTCCATGCAAATTAAATATGTAATTCATGTAATCGGTCCATTCAAATTATAGTTCAGTCCTTTAATATTTGGTATATTTGCCTTAACGTATCTTTTAGTTGATTGACAAATACCTCCTCGAATAGATTTTTCAAAAAAAAGTAGTATGTTATAATCATTTAATCTTTCCAATTTAACGTCAGTGTACTTAAGCATACAATCGAAAGCAAATCCAGGAGCTGTCATATAATGAGCAGGATCTAGTCCGAGAGTTGATAAACATAAGTCTCTAAAATTTTCGAATACATCAGCTAGTATTTAACATCAGTTCTCAAATAAAGATCGCTATATTCATCTAAATTCTCAACATTAAATGTATCCCATATATTTTTTGCATGCATATAATCTTCATCACTAATTTTCTCATCCGTAAAAGAGTTATACAATTTAGACTTTGATGGTAAACAAGTGTCATCTAATTTACTCAAGTTATTAAAATACTCATAAATGAAGACTCTTTTCCATGTAACTGGGTCTAACGCTTTCTTGGAAAATATTTTAGATGTTTCTCTAAACCTTGATTTATCTTCAGACAAATTAGTTGCAAGTTTACTTAATGACTCACTCATAAAACGGAATGTCAACAAATTTTATACTATATGTGAATGCGATTTCCTTACTAAAGTATATATATTTTTCTGATGAATGAATAATAACGTGAATATTTTAACTATCAAACGCTAATTGACGAATAATGAAATGGCTGTCATATGATAAATTATGAAAGAAAATTGGAACGAATGATGGATTAATTATTTCGAAATTACATTGGAAGCAACTAAGGCATTGTCTATATTTACCAGTAAAATGACAGTGATCTCGAACTTAAATTAATTTATTTTTTTTGAAATGTTTTGAACATTTTTCACAAAACTTAGTTCCTTGAAAATGTTTTTCTTCTTCTTCGGTTAATTTATTCATCGGAGTATTTGATTGATAAATTTGATTGATATTCTTTTCAATATCGACCATATTTTCCATAATTTGTTTGCAGCATTTTCACCTCTAAACACAGTTACCTTTCTAAGAATTTTGAACTGCTTTACTAACGCTTTTGATATAATGTCATAGTCAACTTTTACTGCCATTTCTTCATCGTTTTCTCTTCCCTGCTGACGAAGAGCAAGTATCTGCTTTATTATAAAATGTATTGAATCTATTGCCCTGTAAATTAATATAATTTACATACTAACTGTTAGTAAATAAAATATTAATTTTAAACAATTTTAAATGATTACATATTATCTATAAAACATTAAATTGTGATAGTAATGATTGCTTATAGTAATTTGATAAATAAAACATTTTAGAATAGGTAGTAGATTCAGTATTTATGTGATACAGTGTGAAATAATAATAATAAAAAAAATATCAACTTTCATTGCATGTAGTTTTGTAAAACCTTTCAGTATATTATAATAATAACTATAATCATAAGGGTTAATATTTTAATTTTGAAAGCTAGTGCTAGTTATAAAATATTATTAAATTATAATATGTGAGATTGTCAACATACAACACTTCATACCTATAGTTTATCTCACTTCAGAAATTCTAGCCACGATTTTGTTTAAAAAAAAAAACTAGTAACTAAAACGAATATATGTCATTGTGTGTAATATGACTGTATTCAAAAAAATTCATAAAATATTATCATTTAGAAGTTAACATAGAAAAATTATAAATGTTGCTTTAAAACTCGGTAGTCGTTTCTGTTTTTCTGCTATATACAGTCAATGCAGTGTTGTAATTGTTTTAATCTGCAGAAATCTATGTGTGATAATGTTATATATTCATCATTTATGTTCAATGTAATTGAACTTTGCTTTGCATTAATTGAGTACGCTAAATCATCAGTTATTTTCACACGTTTACATCTGGTATTTAAATTATTAGTAATAGAAACAAAGTTTGATTCAGACATAAGGGTTAACCATTGCTGTAAATTTAATGTAATTATCTTTTTCGTTAACTTGCATTCAAATGATACAATAATCGAAATTTGTTTACTAATTAATAACCCAACTGTAACACTCTTCTTACCAAATGGGCGGATGTCGAAAGTTTATTACAACACAATTATTGCTGGAGCCATGACGAATATTGTTTTTTAAATAAATGAAAAAAAATAAGGTATAATATGTCTGACAGAGGATATAATTTGAACTAACAGGTTTTTTCTTCTGTAAGCATATTATATACTAAACCTTGCAGATTTATTTAAGATTTTTATAGAAAAAAAAATGCAAAAAGTGTGAGCGCTTGACATATCCAATTATCGAATGCAAGAGGGGGGGGGGGAGAATTACATATACTTGCTTACCTGAAATTATTTTAAATAAAACTACGCGCGTTATTCCGCTAAGCCATGCGCCCACGAGATATTAAATCAAATATTAACACATATAAGTCGTTTACAAATCAATATTTTTTTTTATTACTAAGTATGACATATACATAATTTAACAAACTGTATCGTATGACATATTTTCACATGTACAGATATTATGTTCAGTTTTGCAATATTTAGCTAGTATTTTTTGAACAAACTGATTTCCTCGCACTAATAATACATAAATACAGTTTGGGTTGTATCTGCAATGTTCGATCCATGAATTGTCCAGCTTCTCCCAATTATAAAGAATAAGTCCGCAGCTGAAGCATTCAACGATATCTTCAATACCAGAATATTTTAATCCACACTCAGAAAGATCGGATTTATTTTGAAAATAATTTCCAGGAAATTTTTTGTAAGTTTTTAAACGTGATTGGAAAGAAGAAAATTCTGGATACGCTAGAGTCGAATTACTTCGTACACGATAAACTAAAGACTGAAAATCGTTGATATATTTTTGTAAATTCATTTTTTATAAATTGAGTAAGTAACTTGAGAAAACACAACTTCACTAAACAACGAATCATTAATTACTGAATAATAATAAAAAAAAAACGAGTAACTTAAAAATTCAGATAGAAACAAACAAATTATTTCGTAATTAAAAGGTCGCTTATCAAATTTAAAAAAAAAACAGTGAAACCAACGTGAATGAAAAAATATAGTTTTGTGTACACGATAGATATTTTCGTGTGAGGGGTAAATAGGTGAACATTGAGTGTGAAATCACCGTATTGTGTGATACGGTAATTCCGAGTCGTCCGAGCGGATCATTCCCGTTTGAACAAAAAAAAATTACCGCTGAAAAACGAACGGTGAACATACAAATACATATTACTTGTCATCAAATATTCGACTAGCCAAACTAAAAAATCAAATTTTCAGAATTTTTTGAAAAAATACATGAATCGGCAAATTCCTGAAGTCTACTATCCAAAAAGACTACGTAAGTACTTGTTATGATGAAACTCTTGCTTCTATTAGAGTATACGTAGAAAACAAAAAGATTTGGGTGAGCATAGATGAAACGACAGACGTTGAAGGCCGATATGTCGCTAACGTTATTGTTGAAACATTGGAAAATAGTTGCCCTTCTAGAACATTTTTATTAGACTCCAGTTTTGGAAAAAGCAAACTTTAGTACAATATCAAAACTATTTGACAATTCTATGAGTATTTTGTGAACTACTGGTATCAAACATGATAGTGTTTTATTATTTTTAAGTGATGCAGCGGCATACATGGTTAAGGCTGCAAAGAGTATCAGTGCATTCTATTCGAAAATGATCCACGTCACTTGCATAGCTCACGGATTGCATGGGATTGCTGAGGAAATTAGAAATAATTTTCCCGAAATTAATGCTCTCACATCAAATGTTAAAATAAAGCTCCGTCTCGTGTACTTCTATTTAAGAGTATTGCACCCGAAATTTCTATGCCATGTGATTAAGGCATTGGAAACAAACTCAACAAAAACGACTCTACAGCTATTAAAAAGTTACAAGAACTATTGGCTAAGGAAGAACTGGAGGCAAGTTTTACATTCGTGAAAACCAATTACTCACTTAAATTACACGCCTTGAAAAATCTGGACTTTCTTTAACTGACGCAATAAGTATAGTTGACGAAGCTTAAGTTTTTATTAATGAAAACAACAGTGGTCAAGGTAAAGAAATACAAAAAAACTTGAAACTGTATTGAAAAATTGAAAAAGAATAACGGATTTAAAGCTATTAAAAACATTAAGAACATTTTGGAGGGAAAAACTGTTTCACTAGATGAGGATACCGTTCCTGAAAACTTCACGTTTGATGATATAACCTACATGAAATTTGCACCTCTGTAGATGTCGAAAGAAGTTTTTCAATTTATAAACAAATATTAGCTGATAATAGGAGAACATTGACATTTGAACACATTAAACAGTATATTGTTGTGCAGTGCAACCATCATATACTATCTCAAGTTAAAATACTTAAATATTATAAAAAAGCAGATTTTTTTTTTAAATTTTGACTGTTCATACCTAATGCTATTTTTAATAGGCATGCGCCACGAATTAAAATATACAGGCTACGTTGCGGCCAGGCTACTGGCGCTATCTCGAGACATAATCAGTTAATTTAATCACCCTCTCATTTTGAATCACGAATTAAGATATTATTTTTCCCTCGAAATTTAAATAAGAAAATTACAGATTGACATGGGTACATATCACGAATTAAGATATAGGTATATCTTAATTCGTGGTACATATTTTGTTCATTGTTATGATTATTAACTTAAAAAGTATCACTCAATTAATACTTGAAGTTAATTTTAATTATTTTCGATGCCTCGTTTGGACAAATGTTATGTTGATCATTGTTTAGGGACATCTAAATCAAGGTTTCGTATTCCTACAATTTCACATGATAGTTGGGAAAAACTTTACATAAGAGATCTAGAATATGTGGGGATCATTTTCTAGAGAATGATATAATAGATACTTGGGTATCAGGTGAAGGAAACAGTAAATATTCTGTAAGTAGAAACATACTTATTGTGTAATTTTGTAATTATTGTCAAAATCAATCATAATATTATAATAACTACACTCAAATCAATAGTTGACATTAGACATCTCTCTATTTAAAATATATTTAAAAAGGCCCCGTTTGAAACCTGGAGCTATAGCCGTCTTAAATCTTCAGAACGAAGAATCCTTTACAGCAGTTAAATTAATAAAAACAGATTCATCAAGTAAGATCACATCCAATTTAATCATTTATTAAATAAGATATTTTAGGTACTACATAAAACTACCAGAACTATATCCCAACATTAAATTACAGAATGTTCCTATATGTCACGATGATAAAAGAATTGAAATCTCATCATCTTTTAATGATTCATGTTTTCAAGATAATTCTTATGTAAGCATAATGATGTGTACTTTAAAATGCATGCTTACCTTAATGAAAATTATACATTTTATTATTTAGAACAACCAATATATGTGTCAAAATAAAAGAAATAAAATTTCAATGTCTTCTGATGATTTTTGTTTTCAAGATATTTCTTATGTAAGTTTTAAGTGTATTTTAAAATGTATATTAACCGTAATGAAAATTATAAAAGTTATATTTTATTAGATCAATATTTCTACAAGTCAAAATCAAATAAGAGATAATACAATTTTTCCTAATGCCACATGTTCTCAGAATATTCTTTATGTGAGTAATATTATTGATATTAAATAAGAAATTTTTCTTATAATAAAATCATAAATTTACTGAAATGTTATAGGAACCTATATTCTACATATTTTTTTTTTTTTTTTAATTTTAATAAGATATATACAATCTGTACCCATTAGGCACAATAAGAATATTTGATATAATATTTTGTACATGAAATCGTGAAGGAAGAAGCCAACTAGTGAAGGCACTACCTAATTGTATTTATATATATATACATATATATAGATTTTTTTTTAATTTTTGGATTATTCATTTAGTAAATCACGACACCAATTTCTTTTTAGTCGACGTGTTGGGTTGCCAGGAATTGTGCGAGAAGCTATATTGGATATAAGGGGATTAGGATGAAATGGAAGTCTGTTGTGAAATCTTTTGTAATATGTTATGGCTTCAGCATGAACAGTTTTTATGTTTAGATCTGTGTCATAGGTTTACATCTGTGTGTAGATACGAACCACAGCATGCCAGGCCAACACAGCACTGCTACCTTCAACAGTGGTATTATTGGTTCAGTTCCCACTCTTTGTTTCATTCATGTTAACCACGACTGAAAACCCTTAGAAACATTTTTGAAATGACAACCAACAAAATGACAAATGCTTTTAATGTATAGCCTAATGTATGTATTTGTTTAACCTTATATTGTCAAAAAAGACAAATTTAATTCTGTGATCACTGTAAATATTGTCTCTTAAAAGATTAATTATATTATTGTAT
>NW_019100646.1:0-27880 GCF_001856785.1 Myzus persicae | reverse complement strand
TACTACTAATAATAATATATTACTATTGTTAACCAACTACTAAAATATTTAATGACACACCTCACACACAATTGTCAATTGACAAACGTACAGTTACAGTTCATAAGACAATTGGGAACAAGGAAATAATAAATAATAAAAGTTACACAAAAGTATGTATACAGCAACATTTATTCATTCTGAAAATTTTTAAAAAAATACAATGTTAAATAAATTTAAAAAATCGTCCAATTGAAACTTACCATTCGACACTTGCCACCGCCCAACAGCCGACCCAAACACACTGAAAATTATGTATATAATTATATTATTTTAATATTTTCAGTTATATAATATTGACTATTCTTAAGCCGCGTATACATGTGCGAACCGAACCTATCACGAACCGCTCGCGAAGTGTTCGTGTCATGTTCGTTAATTTCACGTACACACTTGCGATCCGCTCACGAACCAATACCGACGGCGAACCAATAACGAACTTACCGAAATACCGGCAGTATCGTTCGTACTTGCCTACTAGTAACTACTAACTATGTCTTCCGAAGATTATGCGATGCTGGTAATGAGTAGTGCGACTATATTGATGGCCTATTTGGAAGAAAAGTCAAAAAAAAAGGCGAAAACAACGACGTTGGTGGCAGACTGATTTGTACAAAAAAAGGAATGGTATGGAGATATTATTGGATTTAAAGTCACAGCAAATAAGCGGTCAGTACAAAATTTTTACTAGAATGTCACCAACTGATTTTGAGAATCTATTACAAAAAATTGGACCACGAATTTCTAAGCAAGATACATATTTCCGCTCTCCAATCTCGGCTCAAGACAGGTAGACTTATTTATGTTATATATATGCATTTATATATTATATTTATAATAGGGTTAATATAATTACAATCATGTATTATTATTGCAGATTATCGGTAACATTACGGTACCTTGCTACAGGAGATTCTTATACTAGTCTTCAGTACGTTTTCAGAATATCAAAACAATCAATCTCACTCATAGTACCAGACGTATGTACAGCTATTGTTGAAGAATTAAATGATTAGGTACATCAAGGTAATAAATCAAATAACTAAATGTTATATTCTTAGAACATGTTAAACTTTATTATTATACAACAGAATACATTAAACTGAAATGAAATGAAATTACTATACTTTTTATAAACCTTTATAATTAATTGTAATTGTAATTAACATATTTTTCAATTTTTATATGAAATCTTCAAAACTTCTCGACGACATTGAAGATTCAGGAGATGATTGCTGTATATAGTTAATTGGTGTGAATGACTGGGGGGAAGGGGTTGTGAGTTTCCCGAAGTCGAAGTCATTGGTGATTCAGGAGATGTTAGCTGCGTATGGTTGATTGGTGTGAATGACTGTGGCGGTTGTGAGTTTCCAAATGTTGAAGGCATTTGAGGTTGATAGTTTCGTTGTTGAGACAACATAAATTCAGTGCGTCTAATTTCAGGATGATGTACGTTGTACTGCAGCAAATTTGTAGCAGGCTGATTATACGAATGTTGGATATCGTAAAATCCTTCATCAGCTTTCATCAATATCTCAAACATGGCATGCTGAATCCCTTTCTGCGCTTGAATCGAGTATTTTTGTACTTTTGATGAAACATACGTAAAAAATGAAGATACTTCGTCTGGTTGAGATGGTTGTTTGTTTAATTTTGATGCAGTGGTTTTCAATATCTCAAAAGCATTTTTCATCATTGATGTACTGGCTTCACTTCCTTTTACCTTCATTCGTTTATTGATGTTGAGAGTTGTAGCAGAATCATCGTTTTCATTTTCTATATCTACCCTATCTTCGACCTCGTCCAAAATTTCCTATAATTATCAAATATTTTTATTAAATGACAATTTTGCTTTCAAAACGATTTTATAGATTATTGTATTAATTGCAATTACAAAGTATTATTAAATATAAACTCAAATTTATTTTTCAGCTTCCCACCACTTCTATAGCTTGGAAAGAGATAAGCAGGGCATTTGAAACACTATGGAATTTTCCTCACTGCATTGGTGCCCTTGACGGTAATCTTATGAAACCGTATTCTGGAAGTTATGCTAAAGGAACTCCCCAAAGAGTGTTCAACTATCGTTTAAGTCGAGCTCGCCGTGTCGTCGAAAACGCCTTTGGTATAGCAAGTTCAGTGTTTCGGGTTTTAAGAAAACCAATGCTTTTGGAGCCCGAAAAAGCCAAGTTGATTGTTATGTGTGTCATTTTATTACACAATTATCTAAGGACCAATTCGCCTAATTTTTTTACATACCACAAGGTACATTAGACTATTATCAAAACGGAGTTTTAGTTGAAGGATCATGGAGAGCTAACGAAGAAATGACGTCCATGCTACCCTTAAGACATATCCCCCGAAGATCTAACCCTGACTGTAAACAGATAAGAGATGAAATAGCTGATTATTGCGTACATGAAGGAGTTCTCCCATGGCAAAATCAATATGCTTAAATAATATATTTTACATACCGTGCACAACCTTTTTCTTGGCAAATCCCTGTCATCCATAAACAGCAAAGGTTTGTAAGCAAACCACCTACTTACATACAATTCATCAGCTCCTGAAAAAAAGAAAAAGGCTACACGTCTGATGGCCATATTCGTTTATATTTAGTATTTGTGAGTTAAACAAATATCTTTAATTAAGTTTAATAAAATAATATTTTTAATTTACTTTTATAATTTGTAATTGAAATACATTAAGTAAAAAATGCATAGGCGCAATTTGGGTTAAATTTATGGGGGTGCTAGATTTAAGTTGACCAAAGTGACTCGTGGGGGGNTTGCAAATATTCCTTACATAAAATGACGCATTGAAAGTATTGAAACAATGTAGTGGTTCTAATTGTCGAGCTGTAATAATTTATTGTTAAGAGCTCAATAAAAAAAAGCTAAAAAAAGTTAGGGGTCCACGGTGAAAGTGCACATAAAAAAGGGTTCCACGGATAAAAAAGTTTAAGAAACGCTGATCTAGGGGCTCAGCTAAACCGTAATATTTATCAGGTGCACTGAATGTAAATTTGTGTTTCATACGAACAACACCATTATCAAAAAGTTTTCGTCTCCTCATGATGGTATTTTTCCGAATTCTATTAATATTTGTTGCATATTTTTTACTAAACATTCCTATTTAAAATAAAACTAGCAATTTAGTTGTTTATTATAGATATAGGTATGAATTATAATATTTAGATTATTTTATTTACCTGGACTTCTAGACATAATTTTTTTTTGGACTGCGCGTTTATAATTTTTAGAATTAAACGCAACAACTGCAGCTTCTACTCGTGTCTTATAATTATTTCCCTGCGTAAAATTGATTCGTTTTCCTCCGATGTGCTTATTGATTAAGCTGTTGAATTGTTCGCATTGGTTGTTGTCAGTATTTTCGATCAAGCTCTCTGTATTTGCAGCTAATCTGTATACGATATTTCGTATATCGGACATCAAACTTGTTGTTTCAGCTTCAGGTATAAAATTTGTTTCTCCAACTTTTGCTCCTTTGCAGAAGTACGGAGCACAGTTGTTGTGTTGTCCTAGACGATGATACGGACTATTCATAATATCTTTTCTGAGATCTAAAATATAATCAATATATATGTAGATAAAATTGTTTTAAACAAAAATTAATTCCGATAAATTATAGCCCAATGCATTAGGTATAAATGAATAAAATATACAATACATAAATAATAAGATATTAACCTGTTATTTTTTGTTGAATTGAGGTTTTTTCATTCAATCGATGTTGGATAGCCTTTGTTATGTCTGTACGAAAACGTAAAATATGTGTTGTGATAAATTTACGAATTACAACTGGATACTCAGTTTTTTTGGAAAGAGCCGTCAATTTCATTCCGTAGTTACGCAATAGATGGTTCCTACATTCAATTTTTTGAATTTTGAAATCGGGTCCGTAAGGTAAAACTTCATTTAATTTTTTTGTGACGCTGCTGTCGCCATCACCTGATAAAGAGTATCAATACTATATTATGCATTCAAGTTATGACTATACTACTAATATTGGAAATGTTATAAATTATAATAGAAACTTACGAGTATTATAATTATTTATAATATTCGTTGTATATTTCAGATCTTACGAATTACGAATATTTTTTAAGTTTCTATTTATCTAATATTTATGTTTTATTTCTTACCAATAAGTTTATTATGTTTTAATCCGTGCATATTTAAACTATTAGAAAATCCTTCTAATATACCATCTGCCTCCATAGCTGTAGATGACTTTTTCCAATTTAAAAAACAAACGTGAACAGGCACCTCACATTTTTTATTTAAAGCTCGCTGGCAAACAGAACAGTAACTATTTCGTATTCCTACAAATAGCACTTTTTTAGTGTTAAATCCTATAATAGTCGCCTGAAAAATAATTCATGTTTCAATTTAAATTATTTTGATCTTTTTATAAATTTTAAACGTTTCTTACTGCTCCAGAAAATGAGTTATATTTTGTTTTGTTAGATCTTTTTGACCACTGGCCATCAGCTATAACAGTGCACATAGGTACACCATATTCGTCTACATTTCCATTTTGAATTGCTAATTGTCTCTCGCCAGCTTTTATCATTTCTTCGATTGCAGCATCATTTACTGAATTACTTATAATAGATAGATTATGCAGGTATGATGTAGAAGAGAGAGATGGGAGTTCAATCGAAGAAGATAATTCGGAGAGTTGCGTGTGACCTATTCCTATGTATTATTTATATTAATTTTTTAAATAAATTATTAAAAAATATGAACACTAAAAAATATTAAAGATAAATAACTGTAAATGTAAATACCTATTGCCAAGCTGCCGTTTACTATTGCTTCATTGAAGGGCAAATAGACGTTACTATTTTCAGATGTTATAGTAGAAATACATAGGCGCAATTTGGGTTAAATTTATGGGGGTGCTAGATTTAAGTTGACCAAAGTGACTCGTGGGGGGCTTTGCCCCCCACACCCCCTACGGCCTTACCACAACACCATTTATACATTCATCGCATTAACTTATTAATCTATAATTTATAAAAAAATAATATTAAAGAAAATAAAACACAGATTCAAGGTACCTATATAAATACAGGTAAATACATTTTTTATTTTTATTTAATTATTATATTAAAGATATACGTCTTGGAGTCAAACCAAAGTTATTTATAATTTTATTTTTATCAATTTTAGTGCTAAGATCTCTCTCAATACTGATAACTGACAAATCGGTAAATTTCGATTGTCCCATACTTGTCCTAAGCCAATTCTTTATACGACGCATCGACGAAAAAGACCTTTCACAAGTAGCCGAGCTTACAGGAATTGTCAATCCTACTTGAATAAGTTTAAATAAATTTGGAAAAACATCTTTAGTCACCACTTTCTTTATTCCTTGTATATCAAAATCCAAATTTCTATTTTCTATACAATTTTTTGTCAGCAACATTTCAGCTTTTAATGACATTAAATCAATATTTACAACATCCTAAAAATTATATCACCCTCACGTGATTATTTTATTTACAGAATTAATCTATATTACATTAACTAACCTTGTAATGATTAATGAAATATGAACCTTTTTCAAAATTCATTTTCATAAATTTGTCTAATGAGTTAGCTAAAACTAAACTTTCATCTGAAAAACGGTACTTTAAATTGACAATAACAGAATCAATTATTTGAAAATAAATGATTTTCCAATGCTCATTGTCAATTGTTCTACATTCCGACTCACTTTGTTGTCCAGTTAAGGTCTCAAGATTATAGCTCTGTAAGTGATGTGGCTCTTGGCGTTTACGTTTAGATTTTGTTCCTAAGGATATAAAAGTAAAAACATTAATACTGAGGTATTAAAGTTAAAAATATCTTATTCTTGACACATTTTTAAATTATTAATTCTTACCAGAGTTTGATAATTCCAATGTTATTTGGTTTAACTGTGCGAATTCCATAATTTGTTCCCAAAGCTTAAAAAAACTATCTTCATTCCTCTGATTTTCAAAAGTAGAAATTACACTTTGAATTATATTACTTGATGTTCCCAAGGTAGCAGATTTAGATTGAAGTTGATTGCTTAAAACATTTATAATGGATAACACTTCATTCAATATGTGAAGAACTATTATAAATTCTAATTTATTAATAGAACTTAAAATACCTACAAATCAGAAAAGTGAACATTATTATTATTTTATTTACTATATATAATTTTAAAAAAACATTTAAATTAAAGTTTTATAATAATACCTAATGCACGTGCTACATCTTTATCTACTTGTCCTTCGATTTCATCATTGAGAATATTAAGAATGCTAGAATAATTTTTCAACATTGCAACACAATTTTTATATCTGCACACCCATCTTGTATCACATATTCTTAATACATTTCCTTTATTTAATCCTAAATTTCTTTGCATTTCACATTATTTTTTATTTTTTGATGGTTGCGAAAAGTGTACGTATATTGCTTCAAGCATATTAAAAACATTTTTTGCATTCTGAAAAATATAATAAGACATTTTTTATTAATATCTACAAATCTATAGATTTTATGATTTTGATTTGTTTTAATATTACCTTTATTGTCTTACATGTATCTACAACTACTAAATTAAGGCGGTGTGCCATACAGTGAGTGTATATAGCGTATGGATAGTGTTCTTTAATTCTTGATTGAACACCGCGTAAGTGTCCAGACATAACACTGGCGCCATCATATGATTGTGCAATTATTTTGATTTTAGACATAGTCAGTTTTTGTTTTTCAAAACATTCAAACAGTGCAGTGACAATATGGTTGGAAGTTTGTCCTTTTGAAACATCAATAAAACACAAAAATCTTTCATATACATCCAAGTCAATGGTGTATCTCACACAAATTGACAATTATTCTTCTCTATAACATCTACAATTAAATGACAATTTAATTAGTTTTGACGCATTAAAAAATAAGAGTTTTATAAGAAAAATGCATAAAACAAACCTAGCTTCATCGCACATTAAAGCAAAAAAACCAATCTTTTCAATTTCTTTTACAATAGTTTTTCTGATATTCTCTGCACACAATTGAATTAATTGATCTTGAATAGACCAGCTAGTTTAATTTGTTGTTTCATCAAATTTGATTTTGAAATCCGGCTGATAATTTGATAATAATTTACATAATTCCTTAAAATTACCTGAAAATGTTAATGTATATAGATATACTCTTGAAAAAATAAACTTATTATTTATAAAAATAATTAAAATATTACATAATGTTATTAAATATAAATGCAGTTTAAAATTAACTTAAGAGTACCTTGGTTTAGAGAATTTGCATCTTCTCTGTGGCCTCGATAGGCAATACCTTGTTTCCCCAAAAATAATATGATGTCAATAAGCGTACCAATATAGGTACGGTTTTTGGCCACTTGTTCTTTATAGCCACTACACTGCTTTACCATAACAGAACCAGATTTCTTACAAGCCAAGTACCCAGACATCTTAGATACACAAACTAAATGTCGCTTTGTTTTGTCATGTTTTTTCAGTTTTTCATTAAGCTAAATAGACAAAAAATTAAGTACATATTTTATGAATTATAAAGGTATAATATATACCTATACTCTAAGGTTTGATTTATTTTTATTTTTTTTAGTAATATTGTTCAGAAACCAAAATAGTCAAAATATAAACATACTTTTTGCCAGTTTGAAAATCCTTTTTTTGTCCAAACATCATCAATAAGTTCATCAGCAAACATTCTACATGCATAGCAAAATGCTGCGTTGCTTTTCATACTATACTCCAACCAAGTATATTGTTTATACCATTGGCTACCAAATGATCTGTTTTGCGAACCAAATCTAGTTTGTTTATAAATCTACATGATAGTGTAATTTATTATTATGTAATTTATTATTATACTACAATATTGAATATATACAAATAAAAGTATTTTAATTTTTAAATAGGTAGGTATTAAATTATTAAATGAATAATATTAATACCTACTAGCTACGATAAATAATAAATATAATATAAATTGCTGACAATTATTTAATAATGTCAATATTATTGTTATTAATTTTACTAATTATTAACTTACATTTAAAACAGGACGGCATGGTCCAGTAGCGAGATTTCCCAAATCGGAATGTTGGAGATTATTTTCGTTGTGTTGAAAAGGTAATGTTTCAACAAAATCAGTATCAGTTTGATTAACTATAACGTCATCTTTTTCTACAATTTCAATGTCCGGGTCATCAACAACCTCAGAATTCATCTAAAAAAATTTAAAAATATAACAATAATTAAAATTATCATTAAGATGATTATAAAGAATGTTTTTTTCTGTATTTAATAAATATCAAAACTTACTTCTTGGTGTTTATCATTTTTTGACTTTTTTTCAAAATTGAAAATATTAAAAATCTTTTTAGTATTTTCCATTATAAACTTTAAAGCAATAACAACATTAACAACTTGAGTAATAATAATATTATTCAATTTTCTTAGCAAGGGTAAACAGTAAACGCCTAACTTACACCTTACACGTACCACGTACGACGCATAGGATTCACGATTCAGACACTTGAGTGTGGACTGATGGTGGAACGTGTGTGTTTTCACAGAAAAATGCAATCGAAATGGTCACCTCGGAGTTCGGATCGACAATAAATTGATTAAGCGCGTTCTATTTTTAGACGATTTTTGTATTTACCAGATTCGTGAAAGAAATTGATAAGCTAACGGGATACTCGAATATTCGATATCGATAGACGTTTCGGCGTAATCGTTATCGACTATCGTTCTATGAAGTATAAAATCTTCTTGTGTTTTTAATACATAGTAATATATTAATCAATTTAAACAATAAATTACCCATAATATTATATAAGATAGGTATTATTATATAATATTTATATTATTATTATTATGAAAGTGAAAAGTCTTAGAAATAAATTTATTCTAATGCCTATGGGCTATGACATAATATAATAAGTAATAACAAATAAATTTTGGGGGTGCTAAGCACCCCCAAGCACCCCCCAAATTGCGCCAATGAAAAAATGTAATATATACTGTAAAAATTGAATTTTTGTTAAAATTAATAGAGGTACTCGTATATAATTGCAATGTAATAATGTCAGAACAGAAAGAATACATTAACGATTAACGTATTAATAAACACATTTTTTATTTCATATTCATACTAATGCTAGTCAAATCTGACAAATTACTGCTGGCAGGGCCGTCCTTGAGATTTATGTTTTACACCAACACTTTAAATTTTTTGATATTTATCACGTAATCGACAACTCATTGTAATATTATTGTATTATTACGAGACCCGATGTCAACAGCAAACGAACACACACTAAATACTATTACTAATAAAATCGGTTTACTTTACTATTTGCTCCATAAATATTATTTATTATTATCAATGTTTTTCCGTTGAACCTATTTTGTTATTTTGATATTTACTAATTATATAAAACATATACAATATTTAAATGCTACGAAAATAAAACAATTTTTAAAACCAATTTTACTACTTTTCCAAACACGATGCCCAGGACCTGGGCCAGGCCCGGCTTAGGGTTTTTTGTTACGCTAAAAATAAGTATTCAACATAAATAGTTTATATAATTACAATATTATCATTGGTAATGACGTGTGCAGTATGCTATTAATAAATTCAAACAACACTTTTCAAATTGAAATAAAAACAGCGCATTACGAATTTAACTCAAAACATGTATAAACATTTGTATAATATAATAACAATATGGACTTACCTTTTCCTGTGCTTTGGCTCTTTTTTATTTTTGCTTTCTCCCTCCGGAAGGAAGCCAATAAGCAAACAACCTTCTTTTTGCAGTCATCGATAGACCTCTCCGCCATAGCAGCTGCGATTTCCCTCCATGCATCCTCTTTTAAATGCTTTTTAAAATGATCCTCGTGTTTAGGATTCCACAATAAAGGTTTACTTTTGTAAATATCAATAAGCTGAATAGTTTCTTCCTCTGACCACTCCATGATAAAAATAATGATATTCGTAAAAACTGACGAACCTGTCTACGCGCCGTACAAACTTACACTGGGCTCGCGTTGTGTTCGTGAAAAAAACCGACTATCGATGGATCGGCGCGAACGGTTTGCGAGCGGTTCTATAGACGTTCAACATGCCGTCCAAATAATTGTCGCTATTGGTTCGCGATAGGTTCGGCTCGCACATGTATACGCGGCTTTACGTTGGACTCACTGCCGGCTTCGGNAAAAAAAAAGTTGTAAAACGATTTTTGATTTATTTTTACTACAATAATAACAACTTATAAGATACGCTGTATTAAATTTTCAATTCTTAGCTGGGATGGTGGGATAAGGTAATTTCATTTTTAATTTAAAATAGTCTTCCTTAAATCGGCCAACACACTGTTTTCTAATAGGTAATAATATGTAAAAACAATTTTTTTCTCAGCATTTATAGATTCTTCATTAGTAGTTGAAGTTGTAGTTGAAGTTGATCAATGCAGTTCTTCGCACTAACTTTGATTCATAATATCTGTTATACTGTGTTCGGAAATTCCAAATAGATTTTTTTTTACAGTGATAAAAGGATTTTCAGCCATTGCAGGTGTACTGTTAGAGATAGGAGCAAATGAATTAATGCTACTTGACGTTACATCAAGGTTCAAGCTGCTAGAATTGATATAAGAAAATAAATAAAATTGATTCTTTAACATTTAATATGTAAAATAAAAATTACTATATTACCTACCTTTCTGACGCCCGTGGGCATATGTAAACATTTTTTGAAATTAAAAAATAATATATACAGAAGAGTGTTCCTTATTTGATAGAAAAAATGTAATAATTTAGGTGTCATCTATCATAATAACATTACAAAATTTGTGTTATCCTACATTCTTAATATTCTAATAATTATAAAAAGAAAACAAAAAGAAAATTTGAAAGTTTTTTTTTTGATATTTCACAGACAAAAAAAATTTTAATTTTAGACTCCCGTAAAAATTGTTAAATTGACTTTCATTCGATTTTTTTTATAATTATTGTAATCAAAACCTATGGATAACCTTGTATTAAATTTTCAATTCTTAGCTATGAATACAAATAAATTTATACATTTTGAACTTCAAAATAGTTTGCAAATATTCGTGATTTTGACGAATTTTGTCAATATTTTATAAATTCAAACGCTTATGAAAAACAATTATGCATATGTATTTTGATAATTTTTATATCACTCATTGATAAACTTATGTAAAACTTTCTATATTACTGAAATGTTTTACTTATGACCCCTCAAAGTACATTCACTTTGCTACCTAAAATCACCCTTGATTTTTAAGATTGAAGCAAATTTTGTCCCCAGACAAAAAAAAATAAAAGCACACATCCTTGTAAAATCAATACATTAATCTTTTTGTTCAGAATCTAAAACACACATTGTAAAACCAATACATTCATCATTCCGTTCAGAATTTAAAACATTTGTGACAAGACATTTTTCTAATAATCAGACACATTAGTTGTATTCTTTGAGCGAAAAAATTAATATAATTTGCCAATAATAATTATTAATTGATTGAATATATTATAATTGATATGATATGATATATAATATGATTGATATATGAGTATTTGAAGATACATGAAAATATGTAGTATACGAAAAAAGAAGGTGGCGGTCAAACTTGTGGGGGACCTCCAAAAAGTCAGCAAATTTTTTTTAGGCCCCTATGAATCTTATATAAATAAAGCTGGTATTCCATGTACAAAATATTAAAATAGTAAATAATACTAAATACCACTTGACCCTTTCATGGTGTATAAATTGTTTTTAATTTCTTCCTTGATTTTATTTTTGAAACAGTTTTTTATGATTTATTGTTGTTTATTAAAATTAAGTTAGTATATACATAGATTAGTTTTAAATAAGTTTAAAAAATGTCTCTTTATTTTGTATAAACTTTAACGTAATGTATGTCGAATTGTGGCGTTTAAAGACTTTAAATTCAACCGTTATAATATGTAAATGTGTTAATATGAGAACTGAGAAGTACGTAAAATCAGAAAGACGTACTTACTTGAACTGTGATAAAGCAGGAGAACTCTGATCAGATTGTACTATTTGGGCTATAGACTTCACAAAGCAGGCAGAACCTCCTGGAAGGGAACCATCATCTCCTAAATATGGTTCAAAATTGTTGCTTGAAAAAAAATATAAATTTAGGCACAACACAATTATAATAAAAACAATTCATAACGTTTATTGCACCTACCTGACATGTTTTTCTAAAGATTCATGTTCAATTAGTTCATTAGGAACAATAGAAACAGAGTTACTATCTTTTTTAATTAGTTTGAAACGGTTTTTCATAATATTTTTGATGGATTTTTTTTGAGAAACATGTGTTCTTTTTAATTTCTCAACAGTAGGTTTTATATCTGAATAGTTAACCAAGACAGCATCATATTGGTTTTTTTAAATTAATCTAAATACACTTTTGTTCACTTTTTCGGATGAAAAGTATTCGGCCAATACTGTGGGATTTTTTTCATCAGGCAATGAACGAGTGCCTGTTGATTGCCATTCAATGCTATCAGCAAAACTTTGATTATACGCACACATATACCACAAACCTGGTTTTGGTTCCAAGTTATAACACTGTACTACGTCATCACTGTTTAAATTTGGTTTTTTAAGTAATTCAATGGCTTCTTTTAAGTTTAAAGTTGAGCGGTTCGATAACAAAAAAATATTCTGCAAAGCCATTTTCATACAATTAAGAAACAACGATTTTTTTTTAAATGGAATGAAACACAAGCACACTCACTTTAACTACTTCTAAACTAAAAGAGTAAAATTAATATATTTAGATATTGATGTGAACCGGCACGTTGTTATTCTTAGTGAAGAGAGCAAGGACGTATTTTGAAAGAATATACGCAAAGGCGCTTATTAAATTACTAAAAGAAGTGTTTATTATTACGAAAATTACAATGTACTATATCTTAAATGCTTAATTACTCTAGACTTATTACATAGATTTTCTGCATAACAAATGAGGTTCTGCCTGAATGCGTTTAACTCTACGACTGACTGGGCGGCCGTGACCAAGGAGCCCTCTGTGCAACGACCAGGGTAGGAATTGCTGGATAAGCAGTCGGAATATAAGTAATTATATTATTAGATAAAATTATGTTACATCCATAATATCGCTATAATAATCATTATTAACATGGTTACATATATATATGTCAAAGAAATGCTTATGTTACAAATACTTATATTCTTATATCACTAAATGAAATGGGTTTATAACAATAATAATAATATCATTGTAACAACCAATATTCAATATTCCGCGCGTTATCGAATACATTTTACTGACCAGTAATTCAGAGTACACCATCAAATGCAAGCCTTCGAGATAGAAGAAACGATTTTGTTATATACAGTGTTTCGACAATATTTTAATTTCCGTGTTTTTTTGAATAGTTTTTGAAGTTTTTTTTTTTTTGATAAACATAAAACGCCATTCTACTACGTTAAGTCAAAAGATCCACGGACTTCGGTATTAGACGTTTGACTTTCGTCAAACGAAATTCAAACATTGAAACAGGTAAGACAATTGATTTAATTTACAAAGTTTTTTTTAATTCAATTTTTAATATACTTTTAGTACTTCAATCAGAGTTGAGCAAAATATTATCTAGATAATTATTCGAATAAAAATAAATGTATTGAATAATTTTCAAACATAAAGCTAATACAAAATATTAATATATTCGAATTCTTTAGATATAGTTCTATATTTCTTTAGTAATTTTCTATTTATTTAAAATAAAAGAAGTTTTACAATCGTGAACTTAAAATACAATGCTAATTATTGTTTTTTAATACGTAAATGTTTTAATTACCAAAATACCAACCATATTATGTCCAAATGTTAACTAAGATAAAATAACTAAAAAGCTATATTTGAATAACTATAATATGTTTGAAAATAAGTCAAATCATTTGTAATTTCCTTAGGGGTGTTTTTTATAAATAAATTTTATTTTTGACAAGTTAAACAAACAAAGACAAATATACTAAAACTATAAAAGAAAAATGCAACATTTTTTATATTATTCAATGAAATTGCATGTTTAAAAAAATTCAATCATGACCTTAGTATTATTGGTATTGTTTCATTATCATTATTTTTTCATACTAATACCTAGCACATTATCTAAATTTACTTTATCTTATTGTTGTAGATATATAGTGGTCATAGTACGTTAACTATAATTATTGGACACTGAAGGTAAAAAGAAGTTAATATGGACGTTGAGAAGATCATTCATCAAATACTGCTGTTATTATTTTCCATACAAATGACGACCACTACGTTTGGTAATGATGAAGAAGGCTTGTTTGAATTGACATCAACCAGTGATAGCCCGGGTTTGCAGTACGAACTCATATGTAATGGTAGAGCTTGCGGAAGTAGTTGGACAATAAATACATATATGGATTTAACATTTTTAAATAGCAGTCTTAGAAATATTAGGCAAATGTTAAAATCAATTGAACTTATTGCGTTCAAAGAAATTTCTATAACTTTGTATCAGTTAAAAAAACATGCGAATAAATTGTAAAACGAGATAGGTTTAATTGTACAAATGGGTAGACAGAACAAAAAGGTGAAGCGATCTATTGAGTTTGGGGGTACGGTATTAAAATGGATGTATGGAATAGCTGATGCTGACGATGTACGAAAATATGATAGTTCGATCAATAAATTAGAAAACGATCAGAAAGATGTTATGCGTATTGTTCATGATCAGATATCTATATTAAAAAGCACAATAATTAATTTCAACGATTCGGTTACATCATTTAATGAAAATAAGAAATTATTTGATGCAAATATGAAAGAAGGCGAGACCAAATTGAACGAAATGATTATTGAGATATCTAACGAAGACAGAAAAATTATTATTCTGAGTTCGATAAGTCTTATAGAACACACTATATTTGAATTGGACATATTTATAAGTAGGTTGCAAAGAGTAATTTCTAACGTTCAGAATAATATAGTAGATGCGTTTATAATAACACCCGACCAATTGCTATCGGAAATAAAAAATATAGAGACTATTCTCCCGGACGATTTGAAAATCCCTGTTAAATTTGATGAGGATAATATTCAAGAAATATTCAAAATATTAAGTATTGAAATGCACACAGTAAATGACAGATTTATTTTTTCTTTAAAATTTCCACTGTGCCTTATAGAAAATTTTAACGTTTATTACATATTACCGATTTACATTTCAATTAATGAACATGGTCAATTTCTCCATATGACTAAAAATTCTATGTATTTGTTAATGGACAAAATAATGACCAAATATTTTATTTGGCCAGATTTAAATAACTGTAAAGTAGTGGCGAAAATATTTGTTTGTGGATTTAATGAAATTATACATAATTGTGACACGGACCCCACGTGTGTAACAGAATTACTAAAAAAACTACCGTAACTAAACCACCTCAATGTGATACTTTTATCTCTGAATTCAAAACAGAAATGTGGTATCCCTCATTTTTCAAAAATCATTGGTTTTTTGTATGTGATAAACCCACTACAATAACTATAATTTGTAATAAACAGTCTTTCACGCAAAAAATTAAAGTTAAAAGTTCTGGTAAGTTATACTTGAAGTCTGGGTGTATTGCTTACACCTCGAAAGGTGTACTACAAACTGAGCAAAAATTAAACCAAACATATTTCTCAGTTCCAGTAGACTTATCTCTTATGAATGATTCATGCTGTAATGTTTTCAACTTTTCAAATCAGCCCTATCCCAAACCTATTCACTTCGATGAAATAAAAAATATTAAATTTAATAAAGAAGCGTTCAATAAAATAAATATCCAATTAGACCAACAAGATATGTTACTAAATTCACTTACTGTAAATAAAACGTATGAATTTATATACACGAACAAATATTTAGTTCTCGTAATAATAGTATTTTTCATATATTTTATAGCAAAATTTTATTTAAATAGGAAAGCAAAAAAAATCAGCCATAGAAAACATTAATTTAAGTTATAATCCTGTAAGTTCTAAAAATTAATTTATTGAAAGTTCTTAGTACGTATTTATATACCTAATATAATGTATTATTATATTATAATATTATATATTATATAATTGTCAAATACTGCTCACAACATTTATATAATTTTTTCGGAAGTCAATATGTATGTATTTTTTTTATCTTACTTTTTTTCTACGCTTACCTATATATTGTATAAATATATTTTATTTTATAACATACCTACCTATTAATAATAAAATAATTCAAATAATCGAATGTATATAATGGTATTGAAATAAATCACCTTTATAAATTCAATTTTTTTGTTACTTTTAATGTAATTACGAATTCGTATAGTTGTGTTGCATATGTATCTAATGGACTAATTATTTTATGAGATAAGTTTTAATTTGTATAAATTCTTATATTTTTAATACAATAAATTATGTATATTATATACATATTATGTTTATATGTTTTTGAAGAGGTTGTTATGGATGTTTTATATAAAATTAGAGGCCTCGATTTTCGATAATTCATTTTCAAGATCCATAAAATAGTTTTGTATTTTTATTTTTTGGTTTCACTTTTTTGACTTGTGAATAATTGGTATAATATATTAAAATATCAAAAATCTAGTCCTACACGTTAAGGGGCCTCCACGCGACCTGTTTTTTTGCTCAAAAACATGCCTTACAGGAAAAACTCTCACGCCTCGTAGATTGGTCCGATTTCCGTAATTTTTTTTTTGTTAGATAGAGAAAGACTTCTTACAGGGCGCATTGGACTTGGATTTTCAAAATTATTTTTCTAAGTCTTATGTTACAAGTTTGAATTTAATCCATTTTTACAACTTTTTAGTTTTTGTATTATTTTTTGTTTTTAGCAACGTAATCAAAAATCGAAGTCCAATGCGCCCTGTAAAAAATATTCCTCTATCTAACAAAAAAAAAATTACGAAAATCGGACCAATCTACGAGGTGTGAGAGTTTTTCCTGTTAAGTGTGTTTTGAGCAAAAAATCACGCTAGTAATTTTTCTATCTGGCGATCACGTTGACATGTGCATGCGCGTGCGTATATATCTCCCGCGACCCGCAGACCACCACTCATTGATACTGGGCACTATGCCGTTCTAGCGGTCTACAAATACGTTATCTTATCTACTAATCTACTATAATGTCCAATACAAATAACTAATAATATAATAATAATATAATATTAAATACCTAAAGGCGCGTACACACTAGCGTAACAAAACGGCGAAATTGTAACACGTAACAGATTGTTAAAATGTTACAACAAAAATTTAACTTGAAACATGTACCTGTAACAAGGCTGTAACATGTAACATTTAAATTGTTCCATCAAAAACGTCAGTGTTACTTACACAGTGTCCGAGTATAGACATATATGATGTCGCTCCAAATAGCTGCTGCTGCATACATTTATATTCATCTCGCTCTGAAGAAAAACAGTAAAAGACGAAGACGATGGTGGACAACGCATTTATATACTCGACGTGAAGAGACAGGAGGAAACACTTTATTACAAGATTTAAGGACACAAGAAATAAATGGACAATTTCAAAATTTTATGAGAATGACATCAACAGATTTTGATTTTCTTATAAATTTGATTGGGCCTAAAATTGTTAAAAGTGAAACAATTTTAAGAAAACCGATATCAGTGCAGGAAAGGCTAGCAGTAACTCTATGATTTCTAGTAACTGGCGAATCATTCACAAGTTTACAATATTTGTTTCGAATGTCAAAACAAGTTATAAGCAACATAGTGCCTGAAGTGTGTGAAGCAATTATTGATGTTTTAAAAGATAACATTCAGGTAAGAAGTTTATATTAAAATTACAATAAATTTATGTAAAATATAGCTACATAAAAAAATAAAAAAAATAAACAAAAAAAAAAATATCTTAAGACAAATTAAATCAACAAAATAATATTGAAAATTTGAATGTTAAAAAATAAAATAAAACTTCTTGTTAAAAGTAAAAAAAAAAATTAACTGTTTTTTTTACAAAAGTAAATAATAATTACATGATATAGAAAATGTAATATTAAGATTACAATACATTTGTTAAAAGTATAACTACATGCTAAATAAAAAATTAAGTAAATAAGTAAAAAAAAATCATCCTTAATAAACAATGCAAATTATTTAAAATTAAAAAATTAAACTTATTTTTAAAATAAAAATAAAATAATTAACTGTTTTCTTTTTCATAAAATTAAATAATAATTAATTAATAATATCACTGAAATCCAATTCTTCAGAAGTAAAAGTATTTACGGGTGATGGAATTGGTGTAGATGTTTGTGTAAATGTTGCTGGTGATGTCTGTGGTACTGAGTGAGATGTTATATTAGTATCACGAGGTAGAAATGGATGTGGCAGTGAAGAAGAATGTATGTTTGTCGGATAATTTTGTGGATTATAATTATAATTATAAGTTGATGGATCAGAATAATTGTAGTGGTTATTTTGATATGTTGGTTGTTGTTGATTAAAATATCCATAATCTGCTTTAAATAAAATGTTTGACATTTCATATTGAACAATACTTCTCACTTGTTGGTTGTAAGTTTCTAATTTCTTTCCAACAAACTGTCCAAATGATTGACTTTCATTAGTTCCTGTAGCTGAGGCCGATGCCGCCGATTCTAGCATTTTAAACGCTTTGTCTAATCTACTACTATCTTCGTCGATAATTTTCTTTTTTTTCGATGTCAGTGTTGATGATGCATTTTGATTTTTTGAGATAATCTGTGGTTCCTCAGTATGCATTTGCTCACTTTCGCATGGAGCATTATCATCGGACATCTAAAATAAATTGTTAGCTACTTATATATAATTAATAATAATTATTTTATATTTTTTTGTAATCAAATTGTATTTATGTTTTCAAAAATTTGCAAATTATTTTAAGCTAGTAATACAAATTACTGTTAAATACAATTGTTGAAATATTTATTTTTATAATTTTATTATTGCATTATAATGGGATTATTAATTATTTTGTATGTTACTTCAGGTACCTAATACACCAGAAAAATGGTTGGGAATTGCAAATGACTTTGAAACTAAGTGGAACTTTCCCCACACACTGGGTTCTATGGATGGAAAACACGTGGTAATCCAAGCTCCTATCAATACCGGAAGTGAATATTTTAACTATAAATCAACATTCAGTATTGTTTTATTTGCTGTTGTCGACGCGAACTATAATTTCATATTCGTCGATGCAGGTTGCCAAGGAAGAATTTCGGACGGAGGTGTATTTCAGGATTGTCAACTTAATAAAAAATTAAAATCTAATTCACTAGGTTTACCAATGTTAGCACCACTACCGGGTAGGCGTAAAGAAATACCATATTTTTTTATTGGAGATGGAGCATTTCCCTTAACAGACAACATAATGAAACCTTTTCCTGGCTTATTTTCTAAAGGCACACCAGAACGAATATTTAACTATAGACTTTCCCGAGCCCGTCGTGTGGTGGAAAATGTTTTCGGTATTATGTCATCTGTATTTAGAGTTCTCCGAAAGCCACTGTTATTGAACCCAGAAAAATCAGAACTAATTGTTATGACCATTACACACCTTCATAATTTTTTAAGAAGAAATAATAACTCGGCAGCAATTTATACACCAAATGGAATATTCGATTCTGAAGTAAATGGAAACTTTATTGAAGGAACATGGCGGGATACCAATAATGAAGAAATATCATCCCTCAGACCAATAAGGAGGGTACCACGTAAATCTACAACAAATTCGATGCAAATACGAGAAGAAGTAATGCAATACTGTATTAATGAAGGAAATGTTATTTGGCAAGAAGAATATGCATAATCTAAAAAAAGTATTATAAATATTACAAAAAAAATTAATTATTAGTTATTTTTATCATTTCGGTTTTATATTTAACTATTTTTTTTTTTAAATATTTGAAAATAAATAAAATAAAAAATTTCCAATATTTTTTAAATTATTTATATTTGTATAATAATTTCTATATTTACCGTGCATCTTCTTTTACGAGGATTATCTTTGTTCTTTAAAAACTCGAGGCTTTCAAATGCGAACCAAGATGACTTATATACGTCTTCAGTACCTGAGTTAACAAATTTAATGTTTAACCATTAAATAATTTACTTTAGGTAATATTGACTTACCTGAGCCGGTTCCTACACTTTTCCGTATTTTCATATTTTCTCTCCGATATGCAGCGTGTATTGACACCATTTTATTTCTACAATCATTCAATGTGATTGCAGTTGATATATGGTCGGACAATTCACTTGCGATTTCATTCCATGCATCATTTTTTAAAATCTTATTAAAATGATTTTTGTTTGTAGGGTTCCATATAATTTCCTTACTACGATAAATTTCAATAAGTTTTAATACATTTTCATTTGTCCAATCCGCCATCGTTACAAATTTTATAAACGACTATAGTGTTTGCTCCGAGGTTAATCGGCAACTAAATGTATATTTTGTTTAATACTAGGCTAGGATAAAATGGTAAAATAAAATATACGGTATAATTAGGTTAGGTAGTATATTAATATCCACTATAACAATAATAGTATACGGATACGACAAGTCCAGTTATAAATAGTTATTTCGATAATCGATAGCCATAGGCATCCTTTATGAATTGTTGATAGAAAATAAGTTTTCTATATAAGTATTCGTATGATGTTACACGATTATGTTCGTCATCTCGTCCATACACGGTGTAACATGAACGCGTATCATCCTTTGATGTTTCGCCAAAATACCGACAATCGGCGGATCGGCGGTTTGTTACAGAAGTATGATACAAGTTCGAAGATTTGTTACACGTATATGACACACGAACACTGTTACGTGTTACAAGTTCGCCGTTTTGTTACGCTAGTGTGCACGCGCCTTAATATTGTACGACACTCGTTTCCGTTCGTAATATTTATACCAACAGCTTATTTACATTTCTAATTAGTTAGAATACCTACAAATATAATGTACGTTGTACACTTGTACGTACATATAAAAAAAGAAAACATGATCCCAAGAACGAAAAATATAAATTATTAATAACGAGTAAAACACAGGTAATATAATTCATCTTACAATATATTTATTTACATTCATATACATTCATATACATGTTATACTATTATTTTTGGCTGTACTATTTCAGCCAGTAATTAGTTTTTATAAAATTTTATCAACTGACTTTCCATTTTAGTTTTCCAAAAGTCGTCATCTCGCTCAATTTTTTCTATAAAAATATCTAAATAAAAATATAACATATTATTTTACGTAAAAACTTTATTAGGTTTGGATGTTATTATTATACTTACCTTTTGGTGTCCAAACTACAAAATAACAGGTTTGTTTATTAGCCACGTGCAATTGACCCTGCACTTGATAGTAATATATATCAGTTTTTTTCAATTGCAACTCGCCTGAGTTGTTGACCGACAAAAATTTGATTTTTTTTTGTTCAACACCTTCGATGACTGTCATGTCTTTAGCGCTATAAGGACACTTAACTTCCAATAAGTCCTTATGTCCTATCAACCCATCAGGAGAACAAGCCAAAAAATTAATTATCTCATCTATAAATAGACCCGCTGGCAATACTTCTAACCCCAACTTCAGCTCAAAATCTTTTTTGGCCATGGGCTCATAATGGAAATCTGGATAATATGGAAATCTGATTTCTTCTCTTCCACTTCCTCGGCTGAAAGCGAAAGCTCTTCACAACCCAGCTCATTACACAAATCGCCGTAATCAGTATCGGGGCCCTCAAATTTTTTGCTCTTTAACCTAAACCAAGTAATACAAAAAAGTAATACAAATGACTTAGAATATTCTTAAAATAAGAATTAAAAATATAGTATTTATTAATTAAAATAATAATATATTATGTATAAATTTATAAATCGTAATTATTATTATTATTTTATATTGTAATAATATACTGTTTTTGCTCAAAGTTGAGTCTGATTTTTGGATTACTCCTTGCGTAGGCCTTTTTTTTTGATAGTTTGCAAATGAACCGTTTGGTAAACTTTCCCGGACTTTCTTTAGTTGCCTGTTTAAACAACCTTCGCATGTACTCCGGGCCAAAGTTAAACGATGATACTGCTGTCATACACCGAGTGTTATACGAACCTAAAAAAACGCTTATTATGTAAATACATGCTGCATAAATATATTAAAATTATCAACGTTTAATTTTTAAATCATATTTTATTTACCTCGTAGGGAATAGTTCACTCTTTTCCCCCCTACAAATTTTGCTACTACACTGTTGTAAGACTCCACAAAATTATTATTCAAATTATGAATAAGGCTGTCTGCGTGAAAAGCTACTATATTTTTTGCAGCAATTATGTCTTGCCACAAACCACATGCTTCCATTTCAGGCACATTATTTTTAGAAGTGGAATCAGCTTTACAAAAATATCTAAAAAGTAATAACATGAAAATACAAATCATAATTAATGCTCCAATCCATACTTACGAATCACAATTTGTGTGACAACCAAAAACATGGAAAGGCCCATTGTCTATGTCACGTTTCAAAAATCTTATTTTTTGATTTTGGGTTAGATTTGGCAAGTCTTTCCAGTGGTCTATAGCTTTTGTTAATCCATATCTAAACAAAAAATTAACTATCAAGACTACTGCTTCCACCTACACTCTAAACCCGTATTTACCTAATTCTTAGTTTGTTGTCATTTAATAATTTTCTGAGAAAACCAGGAACAACCACACCACTCGTACTTTTTCGTTTTGTCGTCATTTCTTTTAAACGGTTTAAGTAGTTCCTTAGTAAGTGGTTTTTGCACTCAATTTTTTTTATTTGTTGTGTTGGTCCATAGGGTTTAGCCGCGTTTAATTTTTTTGTAACAGAACTGTCTCCGTCACCAATAAGTCTATTAGAAATAATTTGTTTTACTATTTCATGTTATATTAGCATTTTTTCATACATGACACCCTTATTTTTCCTGGTTTTAATTGTAGCCTGGCTCAACATTTAGTAAAATGAAAAATCGAAAAATTGTTCAGTTACAGTTTTTATACTGTTGTTATCACCTGTTATAAATCAAGTTGTGCATAGATATACTTTCCTTGAAGCCCTCCAGAATTATATCTGCCTCCATAGACGTTGATGTTCCTTTCCAGTTTCTAAAACATATGTGTGTGGTCGGTTCTTTGGATGTCACTTCTGCTTTTACGCAAACAGAACAATATTTGTTACGGATTCCCAAGTATATAACTTTTTTTGTCCTTGCACCAACAATACAGCCCTACAAGGATAATTTACGTAGTACCGTCACATCGATTATATTTACAAATATGTTTTTATCTTACTACGCCGGAAAGAGCGTTGTAATTACTCCTATAGCTCCGTTTTGACCAGGCACCATCCGCTATCACCGATATAAGAGGCACCCCATCGCCGTTTACATCACCGTCCTTTATGGCTAATTCAGCCTCTTCTTTTGCTGCAGAACTCATTGACTCCCATGCAGTAGCATTAGTATAATTATAAACTTCTTCATGGAGCTTTTGATAAAGGCAGTTGCTCATGTTTGGCATATTTAACACAGCAGTTAAAATGTCAAGCTGTGAGTAACCTTGACCTGCATTTATAGCCCCTGTTACAGCCGCTAAATTTACTTGCATCGATGATTTATGGGGATCTTCAGATTCTACGGTTTCTTTTATCCTACAAACTTTACAAGTAAAGTGAAATTCACTATACCATCCAATTTTGCGTTCACCCGTTAGTACCAAATCACTAAAAGTGCAATCAAATGGTTTATGCCTTATATTAGCGATTTTTCTGAATACATATCCGATGTCAATCACCCGACGACCATCTATAGTGTATCTAATAATATGATATTAAATTTAAATTATATTTGAAAAAGAGTGGAGCAATGAATTTATTGATTTTACAATGATGTGTGTTTTTTTTAAAAATTTTTTTTTGTGTCTGTCCTCACGGTTTGGGGCAGTAAAACTGCTTCGATCTTCTTCAACAGTATTATTTTCTGTTTCCAATTATTTTTATTCTTTTTTTTCTATGAATGTCAATAAAACTTTATTTATTGGGTGAAAAAAAGCTTGAATATTTTATACAAAGCACCTACTGTATTTTTTTTTATAAGCATTTACACTTGTATTGAATTTTTTGACCTTAGGTATAAATGTTTTTGAAAAAAAATCCACATTATTGAAAAAGCAATAATAATGAATTATATTTATTCAGGGGCGGACTGCTATACACCAAGTAGCACCCCGGGCCCCCATTCGTATTTATGATACGGGCCCCCGATTGCCACAGTCGGGCCCTTTTTAATTTTACTCTTATCGTAATGTAGAATATAAAGATAAATTAAAATAGAAATCTACAATATCCGTTCTTATTATATTTATAATATTACATCGTGTCATCGTATCATTCGTGTCTATTATATATTATCTATAATCTATATAGTCTGTAGATAACCGTCTTAAATTATCCATTTTGATATGCAAACAGTGAAGTAATAAGCATACTGCAATCAATTTATTGGCTTATTGCCATTTAATATTCATATAGTTTTAGTAACTCAAATATTAATTTTTTAGTAGTACTTATAGAATTTATCTTCAATAAAATACAGTATAATTATAAAAATTTAAAATATAAACTATAATTTTTTATATTATAATTAATTTGGTGAATTAGGTCTAAAATAATTCTTGTATTATGTGTTTTTTAAATGTTTTCTGACCTTCTAGCCATTTTTTCAATTAATCCATTTTCACCTTTGTTAAATTTTCTATAATTTAAGGTACTGCAAGGTTTTATACGGTATAATACTGGTATAATACGGTATTATACAAAACAAAAATAAAATACCATATTTTAACATCTCTACACATAAATAACATGTCATTCTTAATTTTTTTTTGTATTTACTTATAAAACTAAGGACTCTTTCCTAATTCAGGTAGGTTTGAAAAAAAATTACGGGCCCCTAATTAATTTTGCACCCCGGGCCAAAAATAGCCAGTAGTTATACTATTATCATATTTTATTTTATAGTTGATAAAAGAAAATTACAGTGTGGCCATTTGGACATATTTTTTGTCAATATCGTATTGTATCAAAACTGTCCAAGTGCACTTGGTCATATATTGAATGTTATGTAAAAACTGATCAAATACACTTGGACAATTTTTCCACGTAGAAAAAAAAAATTTAACACTTAGTCAAAATACAACAGCCCATAACTTGGTATATATTTAACATTTTCACTTGGTCGTTTTTTCTATAGTTGAAGGAGGACTATGGTAACTATTTGGCCATATTTTTTCACTTGGTCACTTTTTGCACGACGGCGACGAAATACGGAAATGAAAGCAACACGACGAACGCGAACGACAATCGACTACTAAACATTGAAATCAAAATATGATTTGTATTTATCACGCCTATAAAACCACGACGGTCAAATAATATTGTTTACCGAGAAATTAGTGATAGACTGATAAACATGAACTCAATTATATTAATTAGTTTCTCCGAAATCCAATTCTATTTTGAGCGTTGGAATATTTTTGTTAACCTGCAACTATGCCGCGGACGGCGACGGACTACACGACAACGTAGATAAGATAAGAATTATTTTTAATTTTAATTCAATCAAAAACAACTTTGCAGGAGAAAATCATAAAAAAGTATAAAAACCGGTTAAAAAAGCAATAATTACCTAACCTAACTTGAAATAAACATTTTTTTGAAAAATCACTGAAAAAACAAAAAAAGCACTCTCAAATTTCAAAATTGAACGTGTTGTAACATGACATACACTTCTATAGCACTCTGCTACATTTTAAGTCAATCCATAAAAATAAGCAAATGCTTTAAGTCCCGAGCCCTGATTATTAGTGATGGGTTGAACTGTTAGGTATGAAATTCGAACTTGGCTTGCAAAAATGCCTCGATTGTTCAAAGACCAAACATAATATTTTGTAAAATTCTTCAAAAGTTATTTAAAAAAAATGTATAATGACTATCTACTATTTAGAAATAACTATTTAGAGGAAGTAAATTATTTAATTACAATTTTTAATTGATAATAATTGTTATTTTTGTTTTTATCATATTTATTGTAAAATCTATTTCGGGTAAGCCCAAGGTAATATTCTGATACCGTGGCTGTATTGTTGATAAAAACCTGATTACGATATACATTCTATATTTCTACAATAAGTAATACGAAAACTCAAAATATAATTGGTATTATGGTTGATTTCATTTGCACATGCTAAAAATGTTGAGTTAGAGTTAAAATGATTCCTGCCAAAATATCGATTTCGGGGTTTTTATGGTATATGAAAGTAATAGGTCAATATATATTGTTATGATAAAATATGATATCATTGGGACGGTTAGATTTACTTTTATAAGCATTATACAAATTAACTATCTATACATAACACAGAATTTGACTGTTTGATAACCATTTATCAGATTTTGCCACAAATATTATTATGTGTTAAAACATGATAATTTCTATAAATAGCAGATATCATGTGATAGTCATTACAGCTAACAAAATGCATTTTGAATTTTTCTATTCTAGAATTTGTTAATATTGGTGATCGGGTAGAAAGATTTATTCAAGCAGTTCAAAGTAGACCTCCAATGTACAACACAAAACTTCCAGAGCACTCAGGCCGGAACTTAATTTTGAAACTTTGGAGTGAAATATTTGAAACAATGATTGGCAAGCAATGACTTCAAGTGAAAAATCGTTAAAATGTAATGAAACAAAACAAAATAACTATTAATAATTAAAATGTTGAAAATTTTATTGTATTATTATAGTTATATTTTCCAAAAAAATGAATTAATATTACATATAAAATTATTACTAATACTTAATGGTCTATTGAAACTTGAACTGTTCAATTTTTTTTATACTGCCAAGGAATTGATCCCCCGGTTGAAGTGAAATATTTCACGAAATATTCACTTGCCGTTGTACCTAAGTGATTGCTACGCACATTCGTTGGGTTCATTTCTGGCAGGGGGCATTCATACAGTGTATTTTCAAATGTTACACCGTCACTTTGGTGTACATAGTTATGTAGAATGCAGCAAGCCTGAATAATTGAGTCACAAAATGAAAGGTTCACATCTAATGCTCTATGAAGTATTCGCCATTTGTTGGACATGATGCCAAATGCGCACTCGACGAATTTGTTGATATAATTTGAACTAACAGTTTTTTCTTCTGCAAGCATATTATATACTAAACCTTGCAGATTTATTTAAGATTTTTATAGAAAAAAAAAATGCAAAAAGTGTGAACGCATGACATAGCCGATTATCGAATGCAGGAGGAGGGAGAGAATTATATATACTTACTTACCTGAAATTATTTTAAATTAAACTACACGCGTTAATCCGCTAAGCCATGCGTTCACGAGATATTGAATCAAATATTAACACATATAAGTCGTTTACAAATCAATATTTTTTTTTATTACTAAGTATGACATATACATAATTTAACAAACTGTATCGTATGACATATTTTCACAAGTACACATATTATGTTCAGTTTTACAATATTTAGCTAGTATTTTTTGAACAAACTGATTTCCTTGCATTAATAATACATAAATACAGTTT
>NW_019100645.1:33289-39926 GCF_001856785.1 Myzus persicae | reverse complement strand
TTGACGTCAGAATTTGTGTCGGTCCAGCGGTGTCTGCTTAATATGGGCTTATAGTATTGTTATTTAATTCGGTGAAACCGTAATCGATGATCGTGTGACTTGCAACTGTACGCGGGTAACGGGCACTGTGGTTGCCATCGTATGGATGGCTGATGGGTCAGCTCCATAGTTCGTGAATAGAGCATATCGCTAAAAGGGACCATCCTTTCGAGTCGTTAGGCGAAAACCATAAATCCGGGAGATAAGTGTTAATAAGGATTATTTACTCATCAACGTCGGGACTGCTTAGTACAAATTTGCTATTAATTATTATCAAACTTTAAGGTATGTGAAATATCACAAATTCAAAATGCTCATACCACGGTTTTAAAATTAAAATATCAAATAAAAGCCAACGCTTAAGCACAGATTATATTTTTAATATCAAAACTAACAGTACGCTATTGGAATTAGTGAACAAACATTTGCTATATTTTACGCCTGTCAGACGGAGACAACAAATGCATGGGTAGCGTTCGCAGGAAGACAATTGTTGGATATTCGGTCATTGCGTTATGTGTACAGACTGGTTTTTATTTAGCATTATCGTATTGCCGTGTTCTAAATTTAGCGTATAAACATGGATTTATGATTATAGATGGTGAGACAATATTTGTGTTTTATTATTAATTTCTTTCATTTCAATTATTTCTATCATTGCTTAAACATGTCTGTTAAACAGCGTATAAATGAAATAATTGAATTATTAATAAAAATTAATTTTTTGAACCCAAATGGTGCAGTTCCTGTTATGGGAACACTGTAATTATTATCATCATTATCAATATCACTATTGTATCGACAACCGCATGACCGCATGCATTATATATAAATCAATAAAGAATATATTATCCAAATATTTAATTAAATTTTTACAAACATTATTAATTATTAAATATAACATGCCGCAGTCGAAAAGGATAAAAATATAAAATAATAGTTCAATTTCCTCATCACCATGAACCAATTACGGCAACCAAAGGATCTATCATCGGGAAAGGATTGGACTAGATGGAAAAGTGTGTTCAGTCTTTACATGGTAGGATCAGGTGTAATTAAACTAAAAGAAGAAGAAAAAATAGCAATTCTCTTACATTGTATTGGTGACGAAGGAAGAACAGTAAGCGAAACTTTTGAATTTACGGAAAATGACAGGACATATGATACCATAATTAAAAAATTTGATGAATACTATGTGCCAGCACTAAATGAAAGTGTAGAGACTTTCAAATTCAACAGTCGAGTTCAAGGTGCAGACGAAACATTTGAAAAATTTGAAACAGATCTACGACAATTAAGCAACAATTGCAATTTTGGTTTACTACGTGATAGGTTAATCAGAGATCGTATTGTCGCAGGAGTAAAATGTAAAATTGTACAAGATCGACTATTAAGAACTCCAAATTTAATACTGAGTAAAGCATGTGAAATTGCTAAATCAGCGGAGCAAACAACGGAGCAAGCAGCAGCAATCAACAACGGACAACCAACCGAGGTTCAAGCAGTTTTTCAACACCAGAAAACGAACAAAAAAGAACAAAAGCAGACTATATGTGGAAAGTGTGGAAAAATACATAACTTTAAAGAATGTCCGGCATATGGAAAGCAGTGTCACACATGTAAAGGTAATAATCATTTTAGTAACATGTGTTTTAAAAAAATAAATAACGGTAATCCAGCTTATATAAAAAACAGATATGTGAGGAATAATAAAAATAATAATGTAAAGAACAGTAAAAAAGTGTTTGAAATGAAGGAAGATGAAGTATTATTTTTAGGCAACATAAATGTAGATTCGATAGTAGATAGAGGTTGGTTTATAAACTGTATGATTGAAAATCAAGAGATACATTTTAAAATAGATAGTGGTGCTCAGGTGAATGTATTACCAAATCATGTTTATATGAAGTTTGATAATAGACAAATAATAGAAAAAATTAAAATAAATTTGAGCAATGACAACGGAAGTTACATAAAAGTGTTAGGAAAGTGTAAACTAAAATGTTATTTTGAGAATGGTAGGGTTGAATATATAGATTTTATAGTAGTAGATGAGCAAAGTCAACCAATTATTGGATTTGAAACAATGATAAAATTAAATTTGGTTAAAAAACTATATGAAGTAAATGCAAACATAATGGATGATCCAAAATACAAATCAATAAGTGAGGGAATAGGACTCATGAAAGTAGAAGAGTATGATTTTAAAATACAACCTGGAGCTGTTGGGAATATTACGTATACAAGTAGAGTACCATTTACGGTTATAGAGGAATTAAAAAGAGAGTTAGAAACAATGGTAAATAATGATATAATTATTAAAGAAGAAGAACCAACAGAATGGGTGAATCCAATTGTAGTTGTTAAAAATAAAAACAAAAAGGGGATAAGAATTTGCTTAGACCCATTTCACTTAAATAAGGTACTATTGAGGGAACATTTTAATTTACCAACATTTGAAGAAATCTCTTCTAAATTTAGTGGAGCTAAATTATTTACAGTATTAGATGCTAGTAAAGGATTTTGGCAACTCCCATTAACACTGAAGAGTTCAAAATTGACAACATTTATAACTCCATTTGGTCGGTATAGGTTCAAAAGACTTCCTTTTGGAATTAAAATAGCCCCAGAAGTATTTCATAAAACATTTAGTAGAGTTTTTGCAGATATAAAAAATGTATTTGTCTATATAGATGATTTAATTATTATAGCTAAATCTAAAGAAGAACATGATGATATTTTAAGAAAAGTATTAGATAAAGCATTAAGTGTGGGGATTAAATTTAATAGAGAAAAGAGTCAAATTGCTGTTAATGAAGTGAAATTTTTAGGACATGTATTTTCAGAAAAGGGTATTCAAATTGATAAAAATAAAATAAAAGCTATTGAAAATATGGTAGAACCCAAAAATAAAAAAGATCTAGAAAGATTCTTAGGTATGATGACTTATGTACAAAAATTTGTTCCTAACATGTCTCAGCTAGCAGTACCCTTAAGAGAATTATTAAAAAAAGACTGTAATTGGTATTGGGGTGAAACTCAAATAAAAGCATTTAATGTATTAAAATGTGCTTTAACTTCTGAGCCTTTATTACAATATTTTGATTTAAATAAAAAATGTACTCTATCGGTGGATGCATCGAAAGATGGATTGGGAGCAGTATTATTACAAAATGATTATCCGGTAGCATATGCTTCCAAAACTTTAAATGATACACAAAAACAGTATGCACAAATAGAAAAAGAATTGTTAGCTATTTTATATGGTTGTGAAAGATTTAAACAATACATATATGGTAAAAATATAAATATAGAATCAGATCATAAACCACTAGAAACAATTTTTAAAAAACCACTAGATAAAACCCCTGCGAGATTACAAAGAATGAGAATTAAATTAATGGCGTATGATTTAAATATAATATACAAGCCAGGTAAATTTTTAAAAATAGCAGATACACTGAGTCGTGCTCACATAAAAGACAATATAGATTTATGCTAATCAGAAATAGAATTGCAGGTGAATATGATTATAAAAAAATTAAACATATCTGAAAACAAATTGAGGCTGTTCAAAGAAGAGTCTAAGAAGGATACAGAATTTCAAATGTTATTAGAATTTGTTAAAAATGGATGGCCTTCTATAAATAATATACCTGATCAAATAAAAAAATATTTGACGTTCTCAGAAGAACTATTTGAAAAAGATGGTTTATTGTTTAAAGGACAGTGCCTAATAGTGCCAAAAACTTTAAGAAAAGAGATGTTAGATAAAATACATTATACACATATGAGCATAGAAAAATGTAAAAGTAAAGCGAGAGAATGTTTATTCTGGCCAGAAATGACTAAAGAAATAACAGATAAAATAAATAAATGTTCAATATGTCTGAGTTTTAGAAAAAATAATAGTAAGGAACCAATGACAGTTAGAGATTTTGGAGATAACCCGTGGGAAATAGTAGGTACTGACATTTTTCAATATCAAAACAGGCAATATTTGTTAATCATTGACTACTTTAGTAAATACATGGATATAGAAATACTTGAGGATATGAGCAGTGAAACAACAATTAATAAATTAAAATTAATATTTTCAAGATATGGAATACCATTAGTTTTATTTTCTGATAATGGACCACAATTTTCTAATAGTAATTTTAAAAATTTTTCTAAAGAATGGGATTTTGAACACAAAACTTCAAGTCCTAGGTACCCACAAAGTAATGGTATGGCAGAGAGAAATATTCAAACAGTTAAAAACATATTTAAAAAAGTTGTAGCAGACAAAAAAGATATTTATTTAGCGATGTTAGAATTGAAAAATACACCCATTCTAAATGAAAATTATACACCAAATGAAATAATGTTCAATAGGAATGTGAGAGGTATTGTTCCTAAGATTTGGACAAGAAAAATTAACTATAACTCAGTTAAAAAGGCAATAACTAGTAAACAAAAAATTGATAAAAAAACAATATGATAAAAATGCTAAAAAACTAATACCAATAAAGGAAGGTTATCATGTTTTTGTTAATATGGATAATAGGAAACCATACATTCATGGAAAAGTGATTTCGGTATGTAATAGACCAAATTCATTTGTCATTAAACTAAGTAATGGACAGACAGTTGAAAGAAACAGAAAACACCTAATATGGGATCCTGGATATGATTATGGTGATAGTAGTGATACTGAAATAAGAATAAAAAAAAACAGAAATAAAGGATCAAGAGAAAGAGAAAAGTGAAAAGGAATTAAATAAAGGAAACCAAAACAAAAGTGAAAAGGAATTAATTAAAGGAAACCAAAACAAAAGTGAAAAGGAATTAATTAAAGGAAACCAAAACAAAAATGAAAAGGAATTAAATAAAGGAAATCAAAATAAAAAGGAAATAGTTAAAGGAACACAAACTAAGAGTGGGAGGATAATAAAAAAACCTAAGCATTTAGAGGAATACATGTAATAATATAAAAATTTAAGAATGTTTAAAAAAAAAAAAAAAAATGTTAATAGGTATAAGAATTTAAGATTGTTTAATATTGTAATTGTTATTATTTTGTTAATATAAAAATTTAAGAATGTTTAAAAAAAAAAAAAATGTTAATAGGTATAAGAATTTAAGATTGTTTAATATTGTAATTGTTATTATTTTGTTAATATCAAAAATTGAGAATGTTACCTATGGTTAAAAAGGGGGATGTTATGGGAACACTATAATTATTATCATCATTATCAATATCACTATTGTATCGACAACCGCATGACCGCATGCAATATATATAAATCAATAAAGAATATATTATCCAAATATTTAATTAAATTTTTACAAACATTATTAATTATTAAATATAACAGTTCCTGCATGGTCATCTGATCTTTATAAACTAGCATCGAATGAACTTAACAAGTAAGTTAATTAAATATGTAATTATAATATCTAGTTGATTTATTTAGTTTTAAATTATAGAAAAGTATTACAAATATATAAAATGATTTTCCAGAAATACGAATTTCAAACCAATTAGTGCAGATTATTTATATACTATTATAAAAAATAATAGGTATAATATATTGGCATGTTTGCAAAAAAATATTTCGGGCTCTGATGAATTACTTGAATTTGAACCAGCTATACACCCGAAGGTCTGTAAGGTCAATGCAGAAGATGAAAATGCAGTTTTTACAATGGTACCTCAATTACCGAGTAAGTATTTACCTACAACCTTCATTATTTAATATTTGTTCACATTAATGTTTATATTTTCTCTACAAATAAATTCTTTATCGTGTACTAATATATTTTCCATTTGGATTGATAATTTCTCAAAATGTTTTTTATATTTTTAATATTTAATAAATTGTATTGGCTATAATATTTATAATATATGTGTATACATTTATGTGTTACATGTGTACGCAATAATTTCGTCAACAATATTAACTACAATGCATATTTGTTTAGAATTTGTTTTTTAATATTTATATATTTTTTAGAGTTTTACTTACCACTAGGAATTATAGAGCATGCGCTTCTAAAAACATGTAAACTTTATCATTATTGAATCATAATAATTATATAGAGAACACCTATTTTATTGTTCTGATTTCGTTCCATTCAGATTTCTATACATAATATAACATTAATACGTTTACAATATGATGTTACACTGTCTAATTAAAAATGAAGAATAATATTATAATATGAAAAAACCAATTATTTACTGTTACCTATATAATATTATGTTTTATGTTATTAATTATTATATATATATAGGGTGTCCCACGGAGTTCTGACAAATGAAATAACTTTTGTTCTAATCAATATTTTTTAAAAATTTCTTTTAAATATAATTCATAGACACTTGCGCTACATTTTTAGAATGCATTTTTTATTTTTTATTTTTTAATACTGAAAATAAAAAACTTAAAAATTGATAAATTTTTTTTTCGAAATATTCAATATAGCCAATTTGTAAATCTGATTTTTAGAAAAATTTATTTGGTAAAAACACTTATTTAAGTCAAATGGCTGATTTTTTACAATTTTTTTAAATATCAATATTTTCGTTAAGTAAATTACGATCTAGTTTATG
>NW_019100645.1:0-32617 GCF_001856785.1 Myzus persicae | reverse complement strand
AATAAGTAATAAAGTTGTAAGTTGCAAGTTTGCAACTTGCTTACTCGCCTCAGTGTCTTTTGTGTTTATGTTCCAAAATATGAAGTCTGTACTCTGTAAAGTGAATAACTGATTTTTCAATTTCTGTGTTAGTTAATTTTTATTTGAATTATAAAATGTATATTTTAAATTAATAACATAACATTTTTTGTCTAGCATAGGTAAGTGTAGATCATGAAATATATATTTTAGATCATAGGTGCATTGAACAAATAAATCTCAAAATACATTGTAGGTTTAAACAAATTTATTACAATTACATGTATATAATATATTTACAAGTTACAACTACCTAGGTACATATATACAAAAATAAAAAATGTGTATTGTATAATATTAAGTAGGTACTTATACGGTAGATACCTTTATACATATTAGTAATTTTTTTAGTCAATTAATTCTAAAAAGTTGTATAAAATGGTAAAATATGACACAAAATTTAATAATATTAATTATAAATGTTTTAGAATTGATAATTTCCTATTTTTACGTTTAGTTTCAGATAACATTGTTCTATTTAAAAATTTAACACTAGAAAAAATTCTAAAACGAATAAATAATTTCATAAGAAATTGCTTATTAAATAACTCACATGGATGATTAAAACGTACATTACATAGAAAATCATTTAAAAGATAACCAACATTATCTCTTATGGCAATTATTGGAAACTGTTCAATAAAAATATTTTCTAACTTAAGTATATAATTATAAAAATCATTGTGGGGCATTAGTAATTTACCAAAATTAGAGTCATTGTTTGAAGAATATGATTTAAAAAAAGATAATAGAAACGATTTGTCTATAGTTTTTTGGCAATTTGCATAGTCCACACAAACTTGACATGAATGGATTTCTAAACATTTCTTCATCAAATATCCACATACGTAAGTATAAGCATTAGCCTCTGGAATATTCAGTTTTCTGTAATCCACTGTACCAACTTGTAAGGATTTGAACTTAAATATATGTTTTTCCTCAGGAGCAAGCACATTCATTATTTTGTTATTGGGCTTGTCATTCATATGGCCTAGAACTTGGTCCAGATCTTCAATGCAATTAGCCCCAGGTGAATGTTTGAAGTACTGAAGACAAAATATTTTTTTAAAAGACTGAATGAATTGAACTGGAGTAGGATTTGTATTGTTGCCATGTTGCTGCCGAAAAGTACCAAACAAATTTTCCAGAGAATCTTGGTTTAAACGTCCAGTACAAATTGAAAAGCCTGGCTTATTGGTCGGATTTAAAGAATGCCAAAGCATTCTTAATCCGGAAATAGAAACCAGCCAACCATTTATAAAGTTTGTGCGTTTTGTTACATCAGACTTATCAATTTTGTTTATAACCTTCATGTTTTTAAACATTTCAGTCATTTTACTCAAATGGTCTGTCTGAGGTGCTGTGTTTGTAAAAGGCTGGTTGTAAATTTTACCATTTGGGATATCTGTGGAATTGAATATATCAAATAACTTATCCATGTTATTGATAAAATATATGGTACTTTGTGCATCAACCGGTAATAGCCCGCAATTTAATGCTGTGGACATACCAGCAGCAACACTTGCACTAAAGACTTGGGCTGCTAAACGAACTTTCATCTTATCGAATGGACCGGGGTGAATATGAAAGTAAGTTAGTTTTGGTGCCATTCGAAGATTACATTTATTATCATAGTTGTAAAAGATATCCAAATATTTTTTGTCCACCACTTCATCATTGATTTCTATCATATGTTTAAAAAACATGTTCCTTGTTGACTTTAATAAGTGAGGTGGGTCAAAAATATAAATCACTTTTTCTCCATCCACTTCAAAAAATGGTTCTTCAGGAGTGACATGATTGGAATTGGAAAATTTAATAAAATTTGAACCTTGATCAGTGATGAATGATTTCACATTCAGTTTAATACTTCGAAGTCTGCGTATAGTTGAAAAAATTATGAGGTTCAGATCAGTGCCAGAACAGCTGTTGGAAACAAGATAATATGCAATAGGCTGCTTCCAATTGCTGTTGATTCCTCTGATCATTAGAACAAGAGCATATTTAGCTGGCTCGTAAGTTCTAAATGCACCAGATTGGTTAAAGCCAATAATTTGGTCTTTAGAAACATTGTAAAACAAATTTGTTTTCAAAGACATTTCGTCTGCACATAAAAAGCAATCTAAGGCTTCAGGTTTAAAGGTGCTGATTTTGAATTCTAAGAAGTCAAATAGAAAATCATTTAGTCCGGGTTGTAAATCATATTGCTCAGTGACTCTCCTTAAGGTCCGAACAGTTGGAAGAGACAATGATTTTTGAAGAAAATTAAACACACCGGGGCTGATGAAATAAATTGTTAGTGCAAATTGCTTTATCTGCTTGGAATATCGTTGGCCGCGCTGTGACTTGTCTTTGTTTTGAAAATTATTCTCTACTATTAAGAAAATTGATGGTGGTAAGTGTTGTTTACAAACTTGCATGCAGTATTCAATTGTGGTTGTATGTTGTAGTTGATTTTTTAATTCTGTTACAGTGTTGAGAGCATTGGTAAGTCTATGTCGAAGTACCCGTTTTCGTGGTGTTCCTGAAGACAAAAAGTTTGGTGTTTGAACACTTGACGAAGATGTTTCAACAGAGGTAGAAGCGTCATATGAATCAACACTGATTGAACCTAAAACAAAGAATAATAGATTATTAATTATTATAATAGGATTAGGCTGATCTGCAAATACAGTAGAAACATTTAAAATAAGCTGTAACATACGTAGTATTGAACAAGATTGAGAAGCAATAGGTGTCGAACAAGATGGAGGGTCGTCAATTGCAAATTGGTCATTTAAGGGTATCAATTCTTCACTATTATGTAAGGATGATATTTCATTTTCTACAATGTTACCTAGTTAAAAAAAAATAATAATTACAAATTACTTAATTTTTACTTTCTAATTAGGTAGTGACCAGCTTTGCACAACGCTAGCCAGTGTACACTAGGTATACAAGTAAACAATGAATAATGATGCTTACCTTTAAACAACGTNATACAGGGTGTCCCACGGAGTTCTGACAAATGAAATAACTTTTGTTCTAATCAATATTTTTTAAAAATTTCTTTTAAATATAATTCATAGACACTTGCGCTACATTTTTAGAATGCATTTTTTATTTTTTATTTTTTAATACTGAAAATAAAAAACTTAAAAATTGATAAATTTTTTTTTCGAAATATTCAATATAGCCAATTTGTAAATCTGATTTTTAGAAAAATTTATTTGGTAAAAACACTTATTTAAGTCAAATGGCTGATTTTTTACAATTTTTTTAAATATCAATATTTTCGTTAAGTAAATTACGATCTAGTTTATGCTAGAAACCTTATAATTTAAAATATTAATAAAGTTTTTTAAAAATATTTTATAATAAAATTTAGGTTTTTTTAGGTGCATGTTAAAATCTAATTATTTTTTTTATTGTATTTATTTTAATAATATGTGATGTATAAACTATAAACCATTAATACAATGATACCCGCAATTATTGATTAAATAATTATTCATGTGTTTAATACCAGAAACGTATAATACTAATTTTACAATTAATTTTAGCATTTCATTTGAAATAATCGTTCGAAGAATACGGTTAGATAAATATTCGTTAAATTTACTGCTACTGGGCAATTTATCAGACCTAATAGTAAAGACCAGAAGTCTAAATGAAATTATATCTCAATTTAACAATGCCCTTATAAACGATAAGTACAATGGTCATACGGATCGGATATTTGAACCTTTCTATCTAATCCCCACTCCCACCAGAACTTCGAGTGAACCACGCCTGCAGCCTGCCGTATCAGCAGTATCAGTTAAAAACATTTTAAAATTTACCAAGATGGTTACATAATATAGCACTGGTTATTGATTCTTGGTATGTGGTCTTATCACTTATCACGTATGACTGAAAACTGAATGAGAATTAACGGACAACGGTTTATGGTGAATCAACTGCACTTCTGTACGATTTTGTCATGCGATTTAAGATAATTAATAACATATTAATAATTAATAATTATGTCAAAATGTGAAATCGTGATCAACAGCAATTGTAAACTTTTCTGAAAACATGTAAAAATGAAATAATAGTTTATTTGGATGTTCATTGTTCGTGCGGATGACAATGCATCATTCTGTACTTTTTTTTGAAATTCTGTACCGATACACGTTACAATGCCTTTTTAAATTCATAGCATGCCAATCTATTTTGATAAAACTGTTAATGATTGGGTATTTAAAATAATGTTTAGCTGTTTCGTGTAAAGTCGTGTGCTAAACTGCATAAAATTAATTTAGTTAAATGTAATAAGTTATTTTTTCAATACCATGATTGATAACAAAACATTGTGGACTATCAATCATCAAAAAAAGTTTAGCTCCAAAATGTAAGTATAGGAGATGATTTTAGTACACGTTTGTTAATAACATTTTAATTTAATACAATATGTAATTTGATGCCTATTTGTTGTCATATTGTGTACTACACACTTTGAAGTACAACTGACAGTGTACATAACTCATTAGTCATTACATATTTTTTTTTCTATCTTCTATAGTTCCATACTATTATTTTACATTTTTACTTGTTATTAAAATAAATCAAAAAAATATATTTAATCATGGGTAGTTTCATGCAAAATTATACAAAATTTTACAATCAGTTAAATATTTGCAGTACTTTGACTTACACTGTGGGCAATTGATTTGATCCATTCCCGTATGATAGTTATGAAGATTGAAACTTCCATTATAATTGAACTATTTTATATCTACTTGTAAATATGTATACATATTGGATTATCAGAAAATCAAATATACATACCTATTGCTATTAATTGTAAGTACAACTGAATAAGCTCTTTATAAATCTGATTATTATTAATTTTTAATACCATTTCAGAACTTTGGTTATATTATACTGTGTCTACAATATTTTAACTACATGACTACTTGATGTATTTTATTGAATTAACTGCTGTGGTCCAATCATCAGATGTATGGAAAATAAATATATATTTATATATTTTATTTTCTCAATTAATTATTTTAGTGCGATTGAATTTCTGCTAAACTAAGTTAAAATAACACCAACATCAACTTTAAAAAATGTAAGATAATTTATTTAAATAATATTTTATATTAACTATTAAATAGTAATAGGTTTTAATTCTTTTTTAGGATATCAGTTGTTTAAATAACTATGAATCTATTGATGTAATTATTCAAATTGAAAATCTACATGTTGTGTCATCATTGAAAATATTTGTATTGTTCTGAAAATGTTGTAAAATCAAGTAGAGGTTATTGATTCAATTATTATTATTTTTATTATTATGTATTAGTCGTGGTTTAGTGAATTTAATCTAAATAGTTTAAGGGATGAATTTTGGCACTAAACTTAATTTGTAATCATTAATTAAATGTTAAAAAAAAAAAAAATCTTTAGCTATTTTTAAGTTTTACTTACATTTTTTTCTTTTAAGGTTTTCCCATTAGTATTTATACTTAGGAATAAAGTACCTTTTATGTAACAAAATATTTCACTTAATATTAGATAAAATTTTTAAAAAATCATTTAAATATGTGTATTAAAGTAGTGAGAAGAAAATTATTTAAAAAAAAAAAATGTTATAGGTGTTATAATTAGAATTTTAGAAATACTATGAAAAATCAATAACTTTATAAAGTGCTTAGCAAATACAGCTTTTTCTGAATTCAACAAAATATGAGACTTAAGGTCATACACTTCTACCTTTTATTTGGTTCCAAAATTATTTATTGATAATTTTAAAAAACATTTAGATTTATTTCTATCTCTGTCACTAATGAGGTGGATTATAAAAAGACAATTCATTTTTTTTTTTTTGGAGTAATGACTGAATTTGTTTAATTACTAAGATTTTTTAGATTATACACAAATACTCTGCTTATGCAATCCGTTAAGTATAAATTCTAATCTTTTTTAGTTAATTAAGTGAATTTAGTAAGTATTTCAAAAATAAAATGATTTTACTAAATTTGTATCTTAACAGAAATCACTGGTGTGCATAGCTGCATACTGTGGACATAGGTATCCTACAATAATTAACAAACTGTATTACAATACTAATATGTATAAGGTAAATAGGTATACATATAGTTTTAATAGTTTTTTAAATATTTATGATCACGAATATTAGTTGTTCATGAACTTTTTATTTATAATAATTATTAATAATACCGTTATATTACAATTAAATTTAAATTAAAGAGTTGATTTTTAAATTAAATGTCTGAGAATGCCTACAACAGCTACATAGTAGCTACATTATATTTGATGCTTCTTTTTGAATATAATATGTATATCTTAATGATTTTCTACTATGTTAAAACAATTAAATCAAACAAAAATAATTTCAACCCACAATCTTTTTGATTTGTACCTATATCACAAAATGTATGATTATTATAATATTTTAATTATTAAATAAAAGTTAACCCTCAAGGCCCACAGTTATTGATTTATGCAAGTTTGTTAATGTTTCTGTTAAGATACTTAAAGATAAACAAATTAATAAAATTAATATTTAGTTATTATAATAGGATTTTTATTTAAGTTCTTACAAGTTATATGTATAACATATTGTTATGGCCAGCATTTAGGTTGCTGGTAATGAACTACCTGTCCTTTTTTCCTATCCTGAGTTGGGCATCTTGGTGTATTCTTAAACATAAAAAAAAAAATATAAGACATTAATTACTCATGTACCTATAATAAATTATTTAATAGGATAAATAGTAAAAAAAACCTATTAATATTACTTTATTTTTTTTGTCTTCCCAATATACAAATCTTGCTTTGGCCTTTCGTATTAGGTACTGATCTTCTACAGTTTGTTCACTAATTTTTATGCCCTTTAAAATGTCCAAAAATTTGCTATGTTTGGGACACCACCATTCAGTACAATTCTAATAAAATACAAATTATGAAGTTGATATCAAAATCATTTTAAATTAATACTATACATCATTTATTTTCAATGCGTCGACAATTTTGAAACTGCTTGGCTCATCTTCTACACTTAAATTTTTCATTTTTGAACATACCAGTTTCTCAATAAATGAAATCTTAGTTTCAAGTGGCTGTAAATGATCTTTTTTTACATAATTACTTATGTTAGACGATGAGGATAAATCATGTACAGTTTGCTGCTCCTGAATGTAAATAATTATAATTTAGTGAAATGTGTTAGATATTTTGTTTACTTGTGTGTTTTATTATTTACTAAATTTATTTTTACCGATTTGTTTTCTTGGTAATCTATTATTGTCGGCTTATCTTTCACCTCAACTGTGGCCAATATTTTTCTAAGCGATTCCTATAAAAATAACACTTAGCATTTTTTTTTTAAATAATTTTCATACTTGTACTTACAATGTCTTTCTCTAAATCATCATTTTTTGTTTTGAGTATAGACTATCAAAATAAAAATAAATAAGTACAAAATATTGCAATTAATATTACTGTTATAAAAGTGTATTTATCAAATTATAATGTTATACCTATAATTATATTTTACTATTATTAAATCTAAATGTGCTATAACTTTGGAAATATTGGGCCAATTTTTTTTTATGTCATTTTATTGTTAAAAAAAATTAATTCGGCACTGAAAGGGTTAAGTATGATATATTTTATAATTTTGTTACTAGAGTACTTACATTATCTTCTTCCAGGATATCATTTTTTGTTTTGAGTATAATCTATCGGGGAAAAAAATTGTAAATATTAAGAATTTTTTTTTTTTACTTGTATTATAAACTTACATATTTTTCTTTATAGGCCTTTTCTTGGACTTTTAATGTTACCTAATAATATGTTATTGTAAATAAATTGTATACTATGTAATTATTTGTTTATTATTTATTCTACTTAAGTCACTTACAATTTCTTCAGCGAGTGACTTATTTTCTGTTTGAAGATGTATCACATCTTCAGCATAATAATTGCTCTCTGCTTTTTTATTCTTCAACTGATTGTCTAATGTATGGTATTGCTTTAAATGTGTGTGTTACACATATGTGTTTTATTATTTTCAGAGTATAAATAAAATGTTAAAAAATAGATATTAATTTCAATTTTTACATACCTGTCGTAAAGTGTCCATTTCATTAATAGCATCTTTAAGTGCGTACTTGAAAAATTGTAATTCTGTCATGTTGTCATCCTTATTATTTTTCATGTACTCACAATATAATGAACCAATATCTTCAAAAGTGTCCATTATTATAAAATAAACTTTTAACTTTAAGCTTTCAACAATTATAACTGACAAATAATGTACAACGTGTGCCTTTCAATGTAGGAATCTAAACCAGAAATACTACACAAATACATATGTACCCATGTAGAATATTTGTTCAAGTGTCAATCTTTCCAGTTAGATAAAACTAATAAATGTACTATTTATAAAATATTAATCAAGTTAAGATAAGCTTTATATCTTGGTTTTGGAAATCCACAATTTGTGTTTAAAACTATACTGTATTTATTAGTTGGGTTTTTTAATGAGACTCCTACAGCCTATCTAACTTTTGACAAATTTCAGCTATAATATAAATTAGTTAAAATTGATTTAGTGATGCCTGCCATTTATAGCAATGCTGAGTATTCAGACATGTTAGCTATTTATTATGAATGTGGTAAAAGTACACTAAATGCCTCTCGTCAATATTTATTAAATTATCCAGAACGAAGACAACCTTCACGAGCTACTTTTACCAATGTGGCAAAAACATTGCGCTTAACAGGTAAAATTCAATTTTAATAATAATATAAATATTTTATGAATTTTATAAATTTTATTAGTACCTACATACTTACAATCTATTATAAAAAAAAATTTAGTAAATAACTGAAAAAATATTAAATAAAGCGCAACTTGGTTTTATTTTTATAAAAAATATACAGTTTATTCCTTAATACATATTATGTATACTTAATTATACAATATAAAATAAAATAAATAATCACATTTCTAAAACAAATTGAATATACAACCTAATTTAAGGACCTATTATAGTATTGATCATTGTAACCAAAAACAAATCGATATGTACAAAGTACAACCTAATTTAAGGAACTATTGTACCTATTCCTATATTATGTACCAAATACTTTCATTTTTTGTTGCAAGCTACATCATGAATAAAAAATAAACAAATAAAATGAAAGATTATAGACAAACATGAATTTGAATAAATAGGTATCGATTAGACAATAATTACATTATGAAATTGACATGCTACTTTGCATTAACATATTTAAAATAAGACTAAAAAATAAAAATGTTGTACAGGCAAGTTTCCAGATGGCCATCGATCAAAAAATCACACTGCTGTAGATGATTGTAGTACTGTTGATGTTTTAGCTGCATTTAGTTTCATACCACATGCATCAATAAGATCCGTAGCTCGGCAAACAGATATTTGTAAATCAACTGTACATCGCATACTAAAAAAGAATTCATTTCATCCGTTCAAATTACATTGTGTTCAAGAATTGAAACCATCTGACCCAGAAAGAAGACTGCAATTCATATCAGTAATTGCAAGCTTATATGATCAGGATAGTAAAATATTGAACAATATATTGTGGACTGATGAAAGTCTTTTTAACAATAACGGCATGGTTAACCGCCATAATGCACATTATTGGAATGATTCAAATCCATTTTGGACAAGAGAAACAAAGTCCCAAGTTCGATGGTCCATAAATGTATGGTGTGGTATATTAAATAACACATTAATAGGACCTTACTTTTATGGGGCCTGCTCGTGACTGTTTAATAAGGAGCAACATTTAGGCAATTTGTAAGCTCGTCGCCGCCGCCCGGTACCTATGTGTTAGTCGTAAATGATTATTAGTGTGAGTGCGGACGGACACGCGTACCACCACCCACCACCCAACCATGTTGACAGACATCGCAAAGTTATTTATAGCGGAATTATTATATAATATTATCCGTAATCGTTCGTTCGGAACGATTGAACCCTTATACAAATCTTATTTTTACTACGTGTTCAAATCTACTCGTATTTACAATCCAATTTCATTCAGATAGTGAAGTAAGTGAAGGACGAATCACGAATGTTGGTATTTTCATTTTTATTGCAATTTTCGCACTCTTATTTGTGTTTATTATATAGTCTAAATAGTGTTTATTATGGGCAGTAAGAAATACAGAGTTGAAAAAAAAACTTTAGCGGCTTATAGGAAGAAGAAAGGTGGAAACAAAATCACGTAAGTTATACTTCGACTTCTAAGTAACAATGTATGGTCATCAGTTGGTTGGCAGGTATATAATAAATTTAAACATCGTTTAGCAAACGCGTTCAAGATAATTTGACTACCTGCAGCGCTGCGATTGACAAAAATACTCCAAACGCAGATGGATCAAAGTAATTATTGTCTTTAGATTTATTTATTCCTGAGATATAAATATATATAATACAGTAAGTATGGCTATATTTTTAACTATATTATTGTTTACAAAAGGAAAACACCAACAAGTACCTGCAGTACTTCAGTTGACGTACCATGTGATGAAGAGCCAAACAAGTGATCATTAAATTTTATTTTAGATTTTGAGCCGAGCAAATAACCAATGAATAAATTCAGGGGCGGACTGGCTATTTTTGGCCCAGGGTGCAAAATTAATTAGGGGCCCGTAATTTTTTTTCAAACCTACCTGAATTAGGAAAGAGTCCTTAGTTTTATAAGTAAATACAAAAAAAAANATAAAAATGGCATGTTGTGTACCTTTATGTCCTTATAAGGATTTAAAAATTAGTTTGTTTGGTGTTCCTAAAACTTCTCCTTTAAGGGATGAGTGGGAAAAAGTTTTAGATGTTAGTTTTAAAACTAACTCTAAAGTATGCCGTTACCACTTCAAAAAAGAGGATGTAGTTGATACTTGGGAATCTGGTGCAGGACTTAGCAAGTATACAGTAAGTAAAATAATATTATTTATTAATACTATAGAATACTCTGAATACTCATACAAATTCATATTTTTCAGATATGTTTGAAAAAGCCCAGACTTGTTAAAGATGCGATTCCTATTAGTTTGGATTTGTTGTTTGCAGTATCAAATGTAATTATCCATAACACTAAAATTATCATTTAAAAAATATCGTGGAATATTACATTATAATATTAATATAAAATAATTATGTACCAATGACTTACGGAACTCGTCTTTGATGTTGACTGTTATACAGGTACATGTACAAGATGATTTAAATCTAACTGACATATCACAAAAAAGTAATACCTCAACTTCTAGCTCATCTGAAGTATGTACTAATTATAAAAGCAATTAATAATAATGCCAATAAAATAATTGTATATTCACTTAATTTTTTCATGTACCTTCTTATTTAACTTTAGTCTACTGGCATATTGATCACTAATATTAAAAATGAGCACAGCTATAGTGTATCTGGTGAATCACAGTTAAATGATGATTTATTTATGTTACCATCACCAAAAAGATTGAAGGTACCTATATTAATTTCTATTAAATCTAACTATATTTCAATGTAATTTTTTATCACATAGATGTGTATGTAATTTACACATATAGTGTTGTAATTAACTTGGTTTAAGTTACCTAATTTTTTCTTTTATTGTATTAGATGCAAAAAGCTTTAGATTTCCAAAACCTGTTGTCTCAAATTTACTTGTTAAAGCTCCCAGAGAAGTGGTATTATGATGTTAGCCAGACTAATACTAAAATTAAAGTTTTGTGTTTCCATAAATTGGGACCATACAGGAATGATTTCACTCGAGCTGTAGAAAAACAATTTGTTTTTACTGAAGGTAAAGGTTTTAAATTTCCATAACAATATTGAAATACGTTTGATTGGTGGCTTATTGAAACATTTTTAATTTATTTAAGCTATTTTATTATACTTTTTTTATAATTAAATATTGTAATTTTGTAATGATTAATAGATTTACAACTTATACTATATGTATATAGTAAAAAAATAGAAATAACCGACATAGGATTCATCTCTAATTTTGAAGTTGAAACATACGAAGATTTACAAAATGTAATTGATAAATTAAATGAAATCAAAGTATGTCACGGTTCTGTATCTTCAAGCCAATTTAATGATATAAAGTCTTCATACGGTTACCAGTTTGTTGAAACTTATGGAGTATGGAGACATTTAAAGTGCTCTACAATATTAAAAGATGACACTGTAAATAGGTAGGTAATTATTTTTACTTTTTATTTTTATTTTTTTTATTAAGTTTAATATTTAAAAATTTTAGCAATATTTGTATATGGTGTAAACGCTTATGTTATATAATAAAAAATAAGAGATGGCGCATGAAAAATAATCAAAATACCCGCATATTTTTTTCTCCAAACAAGAAAAAAAAATTAGTAAGGATTCAAGATGCTCAAACACTAATGAAAAAGAAATGTTCAAGAGCCAAAAAAAAAATTATTTATCTTGAAAATAGCCTTAATGAAATTAAAAATAAAATGAAACAAATTTCTCAATCAACACTTGATGATATTTTAAAAGATTCCAATATTTCAAACAGCCAATCAGATCTTATTCATGAAATTTTCAGAGCAGCTAAAATAAAAAATCCAAAAAATAGGCGGTACAGTGAAAATTGGATGTTACTATGTATGCTTTTACAGATAAGGTATTTATGTCGGCGCAAATAAAATTTTATCTGAAAATACAATTAAATATTAATTATACATATAAATTAATTACATTATTTTGTTTTATGGGTCAAAAATTTTTTTAGATCTCCTAGTGGTTATTCATTTTTGAGGAACAATAATATACTACCACTGCCATGTCCTAATTCTATTAGAGCACACTTACTAGCGGTGGAAATAGGATGTGGATTCGATAAAAATTTTTTTAAACTTTTAAAAAAAAAATTTATGAACAAATCAGAACAAGAAAAACAAGGTGTACTTGTGCTCGATGAAGTGTTCTTGCGAGAAAGTGTAAGCGTTAATAGCCGAACATTATCATACATAGGACTAGAAGACTATGGAGGTGAAATTATAACTGATAATTCTCAAAAAGAAAAAGCTAACCATGCATTGGTTTACATGTGGCAAAGTCTGGCTGACAATTTAGTTCAACCAATTGCTGTCTTTGTTACCAAAGGAACTGTTAAAGGTTAATTAATAATAATATAGGTAATTTAAATTATACTAATTGAATTATTTTGTTGTAGGTATTGATCTTGCTAAACTAACTATTAGAGCTATCATGTTGATGGAAAATGCTGGTGGCCAAGTAGTTGGTCTTACAACGGATGGTGCAAGTACAAATAGAACAATGTGGGGTCATCTAGGGGTAATTTTAGTATTTAATGTATAATATTATATTAACATTATATTATACATACATTATATACTATATTATAGTCAGGGACCCAATATTATTAGGGGACGGGAGTCTGCAGACTATACATATTACATATTATATTATATGCATTACGTAATATTTATAATTTTAATATAAAAGTTTTTTTGCAAAATATTTATATTTATATAAATTATAAATAGATAAGTGCGAAACCAGAAAATTTTCAAAATTATTTTCAAAACCCATACGATTCCTCAAGAAATGTCTTTGTGTTTTCTGATGCACCTCATTTTTTAAAAACAATTCGAAATCGTTTATACGAAAAAAAACAATTACAGGTGAGTATAGTGATAGTTATCCACCATCTTAAAACTGTAAATAATTATAAAACACTCAAAAGTGTGTACTGAAATTGTATACTCTTATACTTTTTGTTTTCAGATACACCCTTCAAACAAACCAATAAAATGGGAGTATTATTCTAATATTTTCAAGATTGAAGCTAATTCAATTCTTAAAGTATGTCCAAGGCTAACTAAGAATCATTTTGAGCTTAATAATCTATCAAAAATGAAGGTGAAATATGCAGCTCAGGTAAAGACGTAAAGTTAAATTGTATTACTAACATTAATTAGTAATTATTATAATGTTACATAGTACTTATGTTATATACTTATATCTATTAAAAACTATAATAATAAATATATTACTATAAATATACTACTTACTACCTATCATATTAATACAATAATACCTTGGATTATTAATGAATGCAGAATTATCTTTACAAGTAATTATATACTTTATAGTTGTTTAGTATGTCAGTAGCAAATGGTATGGAATTTTATAAGAAGAAAAAAATTGAAGGTTTTAAGGACTGTGAAGATACCATTAAATTTACTATTATGGTCAATAATATGTTCGATGCTCTCAATAGAAAATTCCCCGCTGAAGGAATTAGAAAAAATAGCAGAGACTTAGAGGTTTTTTATATGTTGTGTACTGTGTTTGTGTTGTGATTCATGTGTAGTACATAGGTAGGCACCTTAGGTACCTACCTAAGTACCACTTAATTGTTATGTTATATTATGTTGCTAACTAAAGTATGGTATTGGTATTAATTTGTATGAAGTTTAGGACCAACACTTGTTAATGGGTCCCTAATTTATAGTAGTTGTGCTATTTTTTTGAAATTAAATGTTTACTAAAATATATTCAAAATTATTGTATATAATATTTAATATTTTAATTAATAGGTGTTGAAAGAAGCATTAGATTGGATAAACAGTTGGGAATCAAATTTAAATAATAATTATATTGGAAAAAATGATTTTTTAACTTCAAACACTGTCTATGGTTTAAAAATCACTTTAAAATCTACACTAGATGTAGTTAATTATCTACTGAATGACAAAAATTTTGCATATGTATTGACATCTAAATTTAACCAAGATTGTTTGGAAGTAAATATAATTAAAATTTTAAAAAATATATAATGGGCATACTTACATAATCTTCATTCTAAATAATGTTTTCATTAAAACTAATATTTATTTTACAGATATTTTTTGGAATTGTACGACAAGTGGCTGGTCCAAACGACCATCCTTCTTGTCCTTCTTTCCTCCAACTTTATAGAATGCTTTCAGTATTTTCATTGATTAAGCCCCCTAAAAGCGGTAATTGTATGATATTTGAAGGTAAATTTTATCAAAATTCAAAATAAAAACTAATTAAATAGACTAATATAATAATATATGTATGTAATTACATTGTACCTATTATATAAATATAAATATTTTTAGATAATGCTCCTATAATAACAATAGCAGATTTAAAACAGATTTCTAAAGACCCTGCAAACACTTCAATAAGAGAAGAAAAAATTGAGAAGCTAAAAGAAAAATTGAATACTATTTCAGATGAAGGATATTGGGATGTCGATGAAATTTTTCAAGAACACGATTATTCTGATTCNTTATGAAGGAACATTAACTGGTGAACGTTATTTGAACTTTTTAGAAAACATTTTGCCTTTATTGCTAGAAAATGTTCCTCTTCGTACTCGGGAATGTATGTGGGTACAGCAAGATGGTGCTCCACCACATAATGCCAATATTGTTAAAAATTATTTGAACAATACTTTTCCATTGCGATGGATAGGTACAAACGGTCCAGTTAAATGGCCACCGCGTTCTCCAGATCTTACTCCACTGGATTTTTTTTTATGGGGATATTTAAAGGATCGTGTTTATAGTGAACAATCTTCTTCAATAAATAATTTGAAAGAGCGTATTATTGCGGCATGTTCGTCCATAACATCGGAAATGTTGAAGTCTGTGACGGCATCAATATTAACACGATACGAAAAAGGTGTATCAAGTAATGGTGGACATTTTGAAAATACATTAAAGTAATTTGTAACTATTTTTTCGAAAATAAATTGTATGTTATTAGTTTATTACTGTTATTGTTATTACTGCTTCTAAACAATGTTATAATAAATAATTAACTATTATAATAAAATTACTTCACTGTTAAAATTAATGTAAAGACAATATTATTTTGGTGGGTCTTGATTCTTGAATCTTGATTATTGATAAGTGATAACTATTGACCATAACTATTTAGTATTTATCACGATTAAAGATATCTTTAACCGTGGTATTTATTAAAAATGATAATTGATAAAACACACGATATAAGATAGTACTGTTCCTATCTTAAATCGTGATAGAACATAATACTGATAATACCCAGTAATCCAGAAAACGAGTGCCACAGAATTGATAACTATCCAATTAGTAGGTACCACGGTTATCTACACAGGTTGGCGCACGGCGTGTTATCGCTGGTCGATGCGGCGAACGCAGTGAACTAAAGCGCTAGTAGTCATGAGGCCTAACTGGTTACCGACTGGACGAGTTCACTCGTAATGAAATAATAAATTCTAATCGTGATTATAAATTATAATTTTTTTAATTACTTTATTTGAAAGCTGAGTACTTAATATTAGTGTACAATGTAATTTAATTACATAAAAAAATAATTCCCCCAACACTTGACTTACGAGTATACTTCGAAAAACTCTCTAAATGACTGACGTCAGAATTAATGACTACAAGTCTTTCTTACCCAGTTATAATTTATTTTATTTATAAAATATCTGTAAAATAAAATATCAAATAAACATAATATGTTATTATCACTTTGTTCATTACTTATTCTTTATGTAATAAAACCTATTTAGTAGTTGGTTAATACTTAATAACTAATTTTATACCTAACTAATTTACAGTTTATAATAATTTTATTTTTGTTTTTTCATCCCAGTAATGATTCTTGTAGCCTGAAAAAAGCTTTTTGCCATCTTAGCCGTAAACCAGTATCTTTTGGTGCGGAAAACTGTGACACTTTTTCTGTGTTGCTTTTGTAGCCTGAAGTACATCCAACTACACAACACTTAGCCACCATCGCAATAAAACTACCTACTACCAATTAAGTAATGACAAAAACACATACAGTCATACAGATTACAGAACAATATTGTCGAAATTAGAAAATTATTTTGTTCGTCTTTTTCGTACAGTTATCATGTTATCTCCAGGTTAGGTGTCGGTTGCGTTCTTATCACCTTTTCACGGTCTATAATAATTGTGGAATGTTTTTAATTCGTATTTTTAGTCGTTTGGACGATATTAACGATTTGAATAAAAAATCTTCGATTTCCCAGTACATACAAATGTGAACGTAGGCCCACTGACTACTAGCGCTAATAGTTCACCACGGTCGCCGCATAGACCATCAGTCTGTATTAGCATCATAGCGGCGTGCTCCAACCTGAGTAGATAACCGTGGTAGGTACCTATGGGCTATAGATATTGTTGTATATCTATGTTGTGCACATAATTTATGGCCTATCGACAAGTAACTTCAGATAAAAGATATTTTAACTACTGGTTTTTGATAAATACAGCTACCAAGATTAAGCTACGCAATACCGCGGGAATGTGTGAACAGTAAAGCGTCTTTAATGACTGCGTTTTGAAATAATCGTATTCTACGAACGGATTATTTAAAATGAAAAGCATAAATGCTAAGAATAATTATAAAAATAGTATTATACATTTCTAGTAATAAACACATGAATTATTTAATCAATAGTTGCGTGTATCATTGTATTAATGATTTATTGAGTTAATTCACCAAATAATATTATTATAATAAGACAGTAGATACTACAATAATAATTAATTTTAATTGGACCCATAAGATGTTCATATAAAATATTTTTTGAAATTAAAATGTTTCTAACATAAACTAGATCGTAATTTACTTAACGAAAATATTGATATTTAAAAAAATTGTAAAAAATCAGCCATTTGACTTAAATAAGTGTTTTTACCAAATAAATTTTTCTAAAAATCAGATTTACAAATTGGCTATATTGAATATTTCGAAAAAAAATTTTATCAATTTTTAAGTTTTTTATTTTCAGTATTAAAAAATAAAAAATAAAAAATGCATTCTAAAAATGTAGCGCAAGTGTCTATGAATTATATTTAAAAGAAATTTTTAAAAAATATTGATTAGAACAAAAGTTATTTCATTTGTCAGAACTCCGTGGGACACTCATATTTTAAAATTTTACCTCACGAATGCACCAACTAGATTCCCATCGAACAAGATACTATTGAAGAATATCAAAGCATTTTAACTGCCCCAAACCGTAATGAAAAAATGACACACAAAAAAAAAAAACACACACATCATTGTAAAATCAATACATTAATCGCTCTGTTCAGAATCTAGTTGAATTAAAAAAACTATATCCAATAAGAAAATTTAAAAAGCGTGTGACAGATTGTTGGAAATAAGTTGAAAAATATTGCTATAAGTTTGGAGTGGGTCAGGTAAAGATCGGATGACGACCGATCATTTAAATACATGATAAATATTGGCCTTGAAATGATTTTGCAATTCTAAGTATTTCGAAAAGTGGGGGTGGGGTGTTTGTGGACCCTTGGGATTTAGGAAAACATATTTTGCCAACCAATGGAAGACGATAGAGTTGCGAGACCAACTGTAGTGCAAATACATGATAATTACATGTTATAAATATTTGCCAAAAAAAACATTGAAAATTCCATTGTGAGGGAGCTAGGTACATGTACGTGACTTTACCAATTTGATTCACTTTCTCACCATAAAAGATACTGAAGTTGAACATTATATCAACTTCTTATTGTGTACACAGACACAAAAAATACACACAAACTTAATTATTGTAAAATCATTATATTCATTGCTATTCTCAGAATCTAAAATTAAAGTTATGTTTCTATATAACATTCACTTATTAGTTTTCATTTTATTTTAAATTAACTTCTATTACAATTATTTTTTGTACAGAAATCAAGTCAAAAAAAAGTATTCGAGACCGCACACCGACCAAATTATTCAAAATTTTAATTAAGTACAGTTCATATAACCAAATACAGCCCGTTGAAAAAAAATATCAAACACGCTTAGGACCTCGAAAGTACTGGCGTTTACAAGTAGGGTGGACTGATTTAATTTTGGATACATTTTGGGAACAACATAAGCTACCTTGCACATTTGTAATTAAAAAACACCATGTATCATATTCTGGTAGAGGTGATTTTATCACATTTAGTGGGAACTGTGTAGACGCAAATTGTAAAACAGCATTTTTCGGCGATGTTGCGGACGAACCAATAGCAGATAATGATGTGGAAGTAAGTATAATTACTGCAAATACAATTAGTGTAGAGCATACAGAAAATAAAAAACGATTTTTACGTTATCCAAAACGTCAAAAAATTGGTGAGGTTGTTCTATGTATTGGTGCTACTCAATGGCAAAGAAACTTTGCTGATGAGTGTATGGAGTTTGGGGATGATCAGCCTCCAACTTTCTATAGTAAAGATATTTTACGAAAAGCTAAGCAAGATGTTGTGGATAGTAACTTAGGGATACAAGGGTCTGATCCGGTATTATCGTTAATCGAGTTGAAACATGGTTCTGAACATAATGGTAGCATACATACCATTAGTATTGATAAAATTTTTGTACATTATTGGTCACCAACGCAATGTCATATGTACAAAGTGATCAGAAGACAAAAGTGGGTGACAATTTCAGTTGATGCAACGGGTTCATTAATACTACCATATCAAAGAACTTCCAGTAAAATATCTTCGGGTCATATTTTTTTTATATCAAATGGTAACGAGTTATGAAAGTCAAACAATACCGATAGCACAGCAGCTATCCGAAAAACAAGACACGTTGAGCATATACTATTGGATGGCAAATTGGGTGTCTTCAGGAATGAAACCACCCGACGAATGTATTTCAGACTACTCAAAGGCATTACTTGGTGCCATAACCCGTGCATTTTGTAACAAGATGTCACTTCAAGACTACACTGAAGCTTGTTTTTCTTGTCTCGTAAATAATTCTACAAATGTCCCTGCATCTTTTATTCGCATCGATGTTGCACACTTAGTGCACATGATTTGTAGGTGGAAATGTTTACAAGGAAGGAAACAAATAAAAGATTTTTATGTGCGTGCAATAGGTTTACTAATTCAATCTGAATATTTTGATATCTTCGATTCAATTTTGAGAAGTATATTAATTCTAGCATTAGCTGAAACCGATGGCTATGATAATAACGCCAAACAAGAAACGCCGTCCGAAACGGCTAGAATATTTTTGGAAAATGTCATTTCTGGTGTCAAAAATATGGATATTGTTGATGGTGAAAAATACAAAGGAATATCGAATGACAATACATTTTATTTTGACTCAGAACAAAACGAAAACAAATCTCTAGACACATCACTTTTAACTAATTAGTTGAATTCAGTTGAGAGAGACTCTTTACAAGAGTCGGTAGTTAAAGGTAATAGATTAAATGCATATTATTGCCCAGAATTAAAAAGACCTTTACTAAATATATGTAAAGAATTTTCCCTATGGTCGGGAGTAATGGTAAAAACATTTTAAATGTCCCAATAAAATTGGTTCATCTGCGAGAATAGAAGGTTATTTTGCAGATCTTAAATCTACCGTTATTGATAAACGAAAGCCTAGACTCCGATTGGATAAGTTTGTTGTAACACACCTTAGAGCTATCAGGGGTTCTATGAAGATCGCAAAAAGTGTTATAAAAACAAATGAATTTGAATTCAACGAAGGCGATGATAATGGTAACACAATAAAAATAAGAGAAATTAATAATACAATAAAACGTAATAATGTAATAACAGATACCAAAGACGACTCAAAAGAAGAAGATGTTAAAATAAATAAAAATCTATTGAAAAAAATAGAAAGTAGTTCAGAGTCAAAAATTATAAATAGCATAAATAATAAAAATAGTAAATACAATGCCTTACAGTTACAATCAGATGAGATTGAGAATGACGATGATGACTTGATTCGGAAACCAAAAATAAAAAATGAAATATTAGATACCACGGAGGAATCAGAAAAAGAAGAAGACGGAGAAATAACGGAGCTACAAGAAAAAGAAAATTGGAAAAATAAAGCCCAATCTCCGAAAAAGAGGAAATCATTGTACTTAGTTAACCACCCTGAAATAAAATATAAACGAGCAAAGTCAAAACAAACAATCGACATAGTAAGAAACGGAAACTGTTTGAATCCAACACCCTTAAAAATCGGAAAAAAAACCATCAAATACAAAGTATTAAATACATGTCCATTTGACGCAGTGGTTCAAGCAATAGCTACTGGATACATTGATTCAAATGCATACGCAGATTATATCAATGTATCAACAAATTCTGTATTGCAGCTTTCAAAATACTTAGTGCACAATGGGGCGAATTCATCACTTTATACACAAAGAGCTACTATACTAGAATCCTCAGGGCAAAAATCCAAATTGATGTGTGGACTAATGGAGTTAGATTGCCGGTTCAACGTTAATAACTTATTGGAGCTTTTAATTAAAGATGAACCAAGTATTTGGGAATATCACACATGTGACACCGAAGCTAGGCAATCTATGAAACCATTGATATTCATTCCAATAAATCTCGGTGAACTCAATAAAGGTAAATATATATAAAAAAAAATGTATATGATAAAATTATTATTAAATTCATAGGTAGATATAATGCAAAGACCAATATTTTGTGAATGAATAATGTACTAAAAATATTATTAATTCGATGAACATATTTTTTTTTTCAACATACACACAGTGTGATTATTTTTAGGTATGTAGAAACTATTTTATTTCATCTTTGCCTATATTATTTGATAGTAAAAGGCCTAATAACAATTGATTTTTAAATTATAAACATTTATTATTTTAATTATTCACTATAAACAGATTCCAGAGAATATTTCTGTAAAATAATGTTACGCATTTAACATAATATTATGTCGGATAAACATTTTGGGTATAATTCTATTATTTTAAAGTTTAGATTGAAATGAGGTTAATATAGTATAGTATAGATGAGTAAAGGTATTCATCTTCTACAATAAATACAGGGTGGTAAACAATTATCATTTTTTTTTCATACCTATGTGTTTCCTACGATACAGTAATATACAAATACGAAAAGTTGTTATTGAATAAATAAATTAAAACAAACACTGTGCATTTACATATTATTTCTTATTAGGAGGATTTAAACAAATACAAAATGCTATAGACAATATGAAGCCAGACCCAATTGATACATATAATAGAAAATGTTATCACAGTGGTTGCAATGGTACAATAGTTGTGACAAAAACACTTAATCAGCATATTTGGTTCGACACAATTATGTACAAAGGTATGGACATGGAATTTAAGCTGGAAGACATACCACTCAATATAAACATACATGAATATAAGTAAGATGATATTATTTAAAACCTTAATAAAAAAAAATTCAGATTAACTTATGAAGCTAAAAAATTTATCTTCATAATAATAATATAATTACAGGTACAGATTTGTAGCAGTCATAGCATTTGTCGAAGGAGTAGAGGGAAGTTTGCCTCACTATGTAACATATTGTAGACGGATACATGGATATTGGGAGTGCCATGACGACTTGTCCTTACGAGTTAATAGATGTAAAGAGACGAAAAAGATAAAACCACACACCATGCTATTTACAAAACAAGAAGAACTAATGTTATGAAATCAAAGTTTAATCAAAAGAAAATAATTATAAAAATAAAAAAGTTTTTCAAGTTGTATTATCATAATAATTTCTTAGGTCTTAGACTCAATAGCATGAAAATAAAAATAACTAATAGGGGAATATCAATTATAAGATAAAAAATTGTAGGGCTGCAAGGTTAATGGGGATTTAAAAATTAATTTATGATATGTAACCAAGTTTGTTGGACCACGTTTTAAAGTTGTTGGACACCAGAACTTAATAATACAAAAAATTATTTATTTCAATTTGGATAATAAGTGTAAAATGAAAAATGTAGTGCTAGAAGGAAATGGTGATTTAAAAACTTAGAAAAGTTGTTGGGATAAATTTTTTTGTTCTATTAAGTGTAAACATGTTTGTTGGACCACTTTTCAAAGTTGTTGGACTTCAGATCTCAATATAACGACAGTTGAACATTTTAATATGAAAATTATGTTTAAAATGAAAAATGTAGTGCTAGAGGAAAATGGTGATTTAATAACTTAGAAAAGTTGTTGGGATAAATTTTCTTGTTCTATGTTGTGTAAACATGTTTGTTGGACCATGTTTTAAAGTGGTTGAATACCAGAACCCAATATTTATTTTGATTTGTAGTGCTGGTTGTGAAGTTGGCACTACATACTTTGAACTTGAATAACTTTTGAAATACGTTCCAACAAATTCCAACAATTCTCCAACAATGTCCAACAATGTTATACGAGTATTTTTGGTAGAGTTTTAAAGTTTTTTTTTGCATATGTAGTGCTGGTCATGTAGTTGGCACTACAAACTTTGAACTTGAATAACTTTTGAAATACGTTCCAACAAATTCCAACAATTGTCCAACAACGTCCAACAAGTCCGAGTAAAGTTTGTTGGATTGGTTTCAGGTTATTGTGCCAACTTTGTAGTGCCAGTTTCACGTAGGTCCGTACTCCGCCACCACAATCCGTTTAAAATAGACTGATTTCATTCGTGTGCCGATAGGCGCAGCACTTGACGACTCAAATATATTTAAATTAAAAAAAATAACTATCATTCGCTCTACAGTTACAGCTCCTTCAATAATTCTCTTAGATGAATTGTGTTTAGTTAGTTTGAAAGAAGAGAGATTAAACTATGCCTCCTCGAAGAGATTTTTTTGATTGATTGGGTATATAAACAAATATTTAAGTTTAAAAATGTAATTTATTTTTATTTTTTTCCTCCGTATAAAAACAAAATAAAATAATTAAAAAAAAAAAAACATCGAGAAAGCACAGTTTAAGTCACGATCTTTCTATTAGTGTTAAAATCACGTTTCTGCTGTATTTGTGTATTGTGTAATGTGCATAGAGCTGAGGCATGTTTTACACCTTCAATATACACGTTCGACGTCCTCTTAATGTAATATCTTATCCTACGGGTTGCATCTACTCTTTCCACGCTAGGCGTATAGTTTCTAACCTTAACATTTAAAAATAACAAAAACATATAAATAAGTATTTTGTACATACATTTAAAATTAAATGAAATCATTAATTTACTGTTGGGTTTCTTCGAACTTGGCCCATTTCAATATAAAACTGATTTTCGATCAGCAATTGTTTTTCTAGAATAAAAATAAAATATTTAATTACTTATTATTTAACATATTGTAACCAACCCCCTTAAATCATAACATTTAATACATAGCACTAAATAAATAAATAAAAAGCCATAGGTTATGTAGAAAGTTAGATTAGACTTCTAATTTCCGAACAAATATTGTTTACAAAATTGATTTTACGCAAAAAATCCGAAATATTTGGATGTTTTCCCATTTGGTTTAGTAATGTCGCATCAAATGGCGCCAAATAATTGTTAGTGCGGACATCAGAACTAAAAAGTGTATGTATTTTAAAACTATTAGGTTGTTTATTTATAATTATTTTGTTTTATATTATTAAATTCTTATACCCGTAAACACCTATGTATGCAGCGCCAATTTCAATGAGGCAAAAATCTTCAATATAACTAAACAGAAAAATGTCCAAACCTTGAGCGATGTTTGGATATTAGTTGGCAAAATCAACAACTACCCTAAAAACCCATTGTAAATTGTGAATCTACAATTGGGTTGTACTTGTGCTGGCAAATGTGATAAGGCTAAGATCTATAACAGACATTTTTGTAAAACATTATAATTTAAAAGTATATTGTTTCATATATTCTTATTAAGAGGATGCTACACAGATATTTTTTGTTTCCATCTTACAAGTGTGTAACATAATAAATGTATGCAGTTGTAAGACGGAAACAGCAAATGGCCGTGTAGCGTCCCTTAATTCCAGTAATCCGTTATCAATTATATTACCATGCGCAATATTTTAGCCACCTCAGGACTTGATTGAAATAGATTAAATATACTATTTAAACTCCTTTTGCAGTGCCTTACAACAGATTGACAAAAATGGAACCAACACCCCTGGAATTTGCTTTCGAGAATTGTTGATTTCACAGCATTTATCAAACCCCTTTCAAAATCCGATATTATTACTAGCTCCGCATAATTTAACAGAAAAATCTGGCGAGTAATTATCAAAAAAGACTCATATACAGCCTGGGTCATTTTTGAAGTCAGTGTGTAAACCATTGGAAAAGACTAAAATGGAAAATACAGTCAATAAGTATGTACTTCAGAAAAATGAAATAATTATGCTAATTATACTTACTACATTTTTAAAACCACCTGAAATGTCACAAGCCAACCTTTGGTGAACTGAGGTGGATATCTGGGAACCGTCTTAAAAGTCCCATCAATTCCTACAAGGGTTACTGTGAACAGCTCATTCCTATATTTTTGAATCGCATCTAAATTTGCAAAAACTATGCCAACCCTTTCGCCTTCTGCCATTAATGGTAATTGTTGTTGAAAAAAACTAAACAAAAATATATTAAAATATTTTATTTTTATGGATAATGCTCGTACAATTTTACTTAGAGGATGGATTGTGCATTGCTGATCCATATGCTGAATTTTGTTGTTGGCTCAAGATATCTATCAGTTTTTCGAATGAAGATGGATTCTTAGGATGACGGCACCGACGCATTTTTTTTACACACAATTGTGATTGCAGGGCGGCCTCACCGTCTCCGTGGAACATATACGGCGGAACAGGATTAATGCCGTTGACTTGGGCGACAGCAATAACCAATACCCAAGTAGGATGACGACGACGAGTGACGTGTTCGCACAGCCTAGCTCGGCGGGCGAAAGCGACGTCAACTAGTGGACGAGCAGGGCTCAAGTCACACGAAAAAAAATCAAAACGAACAAGGTCGGCACAGGTGGCTGGAACTCGGAATCGCGGACGCGACGAATTCGGTGAGGACGAGGGCTCGGGTGAACAATCAAAAACGAAAAAAAGAATGGTGGTAATGACGGCGACGGCGGACGACTAGTGATAGGCATAATCGAGATATCTCGATTGTTTTTTATAATCGAGATATTTCGATTATGAGTAAAATAATCGAGTAATCGAATAATTTCGATTATGAGAAAAATAATCGAGTAATCCAGTAATTTCTGTTATGAGTAACGTAATCGAATTTTGAAGTGTTTTGAATTATTATCTGGTAATTGATTATTTAGTAGGTATATTTTAAATCTGAAAAATGGTTTACATATGACATTACAATTTTTAATGTAGTATATATTTAATATTTATGATTATATGTATTTATTACCTATCTACTTTAATCTTGAACAGGCTAAACTACTGAGTTCTGATTATATCGCTGGTTGTGAACTTATAAAACATCAATAAACGTGNTAAAAAAAGAATACCCATAGGTATCATTAATATCTGTCATATATTTGAAGTATATATTATCATATAAGTATAAAAAAAAAATAGAAATTATAATGTCCTGACTGAAGAACTTCTCAATGGGTAATTGTTTACCATGTACATTTTTAAATGTTCTCTTATATTCTTCATATCGTCAACATTTAAACTTGTGTCTCTACGATTTGTTACGCTGGTTGTGGGCTGAGGGTAAACTACATCTGAGTCTTCAACATTTCTTAACCATTTGGTATTAAAATGATCATGCTCCAATTCAATAATATTGTGTAGTGTGACACAACAAGATACAACAGATGGAATAAAACTATGGTGAATATCAATCCTTTTTTGTAGGCATCTCCATCTACCTTTTAACCTTCCAAAAGCATTTTCAACTGCCATACGCGCCGAACTTAAATATGTGTTGAAATTATCTTCCTCAATGCTTACACTACCAGTATATCCTTAAAATAAATATAATATATAAAATAGTCAATTTTTAGTCTAAGAAAAAAGTAGTTCTTATACCTTTCATTTACCATGGAAGGAGTGGATATGCTGGATCACCGAGCAAAAAATAAGGTACATCTACACCATCAATATTTTTTTTAATTGAAGGTATTTTTTGATGAGAGTAGTTATATAAATTTGAGCTTTTTAAAACAGCAGCATCATGTACACTTCCCGGAAATTTGCAACATATATCAGTAAATCTAATTATTAAAAAATAAGAGTTATAAATATACCTAAATGAGATGTTAACAGTATTGAATTATATTTAGTTATTGACTATTGTCGTTCACACAATTTCTATAGGTATATTACATTAGTAGTTATACCAAAATTAGTAAATTTATTAGTAAATGTTTAATTTGTTTAATTACTTATATTCGTGATCTACCACTGCCTGGCAAATGAGTGAGGTCCAACCTTTTCTGTTAATGTAGTCTAATCTACCATTAACTGGAGCTAATATGGGAATGTGTGTTCCATCTATCATACCAATAACCTTAAATTTAATTAAAAGTTAGCAAACTTATTATTAAACAAATTATCTGGGGTATCGGGTATATCAGTGTGCAATAAAAAGTTGTCTCTATAGTTTATTATTTACACCTACCTGTACCATCCCAGTTTTTTTTTCCACAGCATTTGCTATACGTAAAGCTTCGTTTTCATCAGGAAACTTCACATACTTGGATAGAAGTACAGTATTTATAGCTTTGACCACTTGATATAAACATTTTTTAACTGTGCTTTTGTGCACTCCAAAAGCATTTCCTACTATCTTGTACTCACAACAACTTGCCAATTTGTAAATAGTCATTGCAATTTTCTTATTAATTGCAACAGGCGCTCTTACAGGCAAACAATTTGGTTGCAGATGAATTGTTAGTTCTCTAAATGTATTATAGCCCTATTAATTACAAATTTACAATTGATATTATTTATTTAATAGAAACATACTTGACAATCTTTTCAAATGTTTCTTTTGTCATACGAAAATTTTCAATCCAGTCTTCTTTTCTAAACTGGACATTAACTATTTCCAGCCACCAGTCGCTAGAACGTTTTTTCATCCATAAACTCCTTATACGTGGTCCATTTAATAAAGGTCCAATAATTAATCTATAGCTATCAAGCAATTGTTGACGATAATGTAAATTCATTTTTTCCAAGTCATCACGTAACTTATTTTTGAAGTCCCTTCGCTTTTTTATAACTAAGCGTCTCAGTTTGTTACGTCTTTTATTTTGTTGTTTCAAATTCATTCGTAATAATTCCATCATTTGTAACAATTGTAAATAGTTAGAAGAAGACATACTCCATAGAGTTTTAACAAAATTCTACACATTAAACACAACAAAGTTCTAAAAATTAATTACTTTAACTGATAACTATTAGCTATAAATAATAAATATTAAATTATAATAATTTTATCGTATAATTGTTATCAATGGAATATGTAATATCGCAGAATAAATTGGAGGGAAAAAATGAAATTATTAATTCGAATTGAGTTAAATCGGTTTTAACTGTGCATATAACCGTTGCAACGTAAACTGGTTTGGTGGAAGTGTATTATCCTAATACGGTATTACGATAGTATGTATACTTGTAACCTAATTCGAATTGATTCAATACGAATCAAGTTAATACGAATTAATGGATGCATGTAAACGTAGTTATATATAGCACCAGATAGTACTAGATAACGAACTCTCTCTATCAGTTGAAGCCTTTTTCTTAGTTGGTATTATATGGTATTTTATATGGGGACTATTAATTATTTAGTATTGTTTGTATTATTGCTAAACCTCTTGTTAATAAAAATATTTTACATTAATCATTTAACATTAATTATTTTATTTAACCATTAAGAACGATGTTATTCCTAAAACATTTTCGACAAAATGGCTGCCAAGCTTCACCGATAACAATATAAATAATACAGGAGTTCTTTATCTAGTGTAGTATAAAAGTCGAATGAAAAATTGTGTAGTGAATCCATCTAATTAGGTTACGATAACTTAGAACCCGTATAATGTGGTTTGTACGTTAATTGCAGTTGATCAAGAAAATTGGTACAGAAAAAAGAAAAATTCATTGAAAAGTTCACAACAAGGTTTATAAAAGAACACAAAAGAAAACACTAATACCAGTACATAATATTTACTATATTGGTGATGTATTGTAGATGTAAATCAGTTTTGTTATAGTTCATCTGCTCATTTTTAGTCGGCTTAAGTGTTGTGGATCGACAAACGACGTGGGCGATCCGTTCACATTGTGTATTTCGTCCGATATATGGGTAAATTCCGAGGGTTTGCACGCCCTAGACATAATGTATTGTATAGATTTTATTCTGCAGGGAGGTGTTCCCGATATGCTATTATAATACAAAAAAAATGTTCCGAGAATGAAGTACCTATAAACAAAATTGTAATTTCAGCATAATATCACTTTACCAGTTTAAAGATTATTTAAAAGAATATTTTATACTTTTATGCAACTATTAACTCTTCGAGAGATATTTTTAAATGTTTTTCAAATAGGATTTTTCGGTACAATTATAGGTACCTACATGAACATAAAAACAATGACAAATATGCCCAAAAATCCTTTACCCAAAAGTTATTACATAAAGCACAATAAAGTTTATTTTTGGTGCGTATTATTGCCTTAATAAGCATTCACAAATTCATTTTACAAAAACAATTACAAAATAATGGAATAATATGCATTTTGCTTAATGAATCAAAAAATAGACATTAACATTTTTTTTTAGGTTTTAGAGATGTGCCTACATTTATTATATTACCTATACATCTTCCAGACATTTGGGCTGAAATTCCGGACAATGATAAGATTATTATACGAGGCACTAGTGCTACTGAATCATATTATTGGCATTTAAAATATCAATTCTATCTCGCTTATTGCTGCTCAGTACATATGATAAAAATTATTGATGACTCGCTAAAACTAGAAAAAACGTATTGGACCCATACACACACACACACACACACACACACACACAAATAAATTAATTTCAAGAAATCTTAGATCCCTATGTAAGGATAAGTCGAGAATCGTATGAAAGCACGTTCATCAAAATTTACAATTTATTATGGTTATTTTAAAAACAAACTAAAAACAGTATTATAATATTATACATATTTTAGACTAGAGTCGGTCACTTCCGTGGTTAGGTCACTCGATTTGATATACGGACGAGGGGCGAGAACGGCACACAAGGTCCACTCTGTTTGTATACTTGCATATTATGAACGCCACCGCCCACACACACACACACACACACACACATACATACGCACACACACTAATGCAACCACTGCCTATTTTTCAAATAAATTCTAATCCAATTGTTATTATGTGTAGAATATTATATTGGACCATACAACATTTTATATATTGTGAAGGTTACGAATCCGGAATACGAGGGGTGAAAATTTAACATCAGCTTTAAAGAAAACCATGCAGTGATTCTCAATGTATTATTCGTATGAATATAATTTCGAAAATAATTTTTTATACTCATTGAAATGTCCGACTATAGAAACTACTTTCAGTTTATTGAGTTTTTACTGAAAGTATACTACATAACACAAAAAAATTGATGTCATTCAAATATAAACATAAATGCCGTTTTTTTATAGTTGTTTTATGTTCAAATGTGAACAAAATTACATAACTTATTTTAATCTGAATGCATTTAATCTGAATTTGTCTGAAAAAAAAATGCTGCACTTTATCATCGTATCTCAGTTTTACAGAGGTGGCACATGGTTTCACGTTTGTATATATATAAACATGTAGGTATGCATTATGGATATAATAATATATTGAAAAAATATTGATTCTTTTGTACTCGGTCAGAGGCGGACTGGGGATAGATCGGCCCAGGGAGATTTGAAAAAGTAGCAGCCCATTACCCACGTGTTTTTTAATATACGAACTTGTAATAACAATACATACTTCTATACAATTCTGGTCTATATAATTGTTTAAAACAATGATTCAAGTAATTTAACTTATCTCTGTATATTAATGTATTATTGACAATTGGTAGAAATCAGGGGATATTTTGAGAACCAAAGCTCTTCAACATGTTTACTAATCCCTTGGTAAACAGTCAAACATCAGCTATAATATAATATAGGTATATAAATGGTAAAAACTGAATTAGTTTATATTATCAAATAATATATTTTTTATTTCTTTATTTAATTAACTTAATAATTTGCACATCTATGAGGAACTTTGCTTCACATATTGTAATATTTCTTGAAAATTTACTTCTTCTAACAACTCTTTCTCTACACTCATCAACATAAATGCCTCTAATTTTTCATTTCCAATTGATGAACGCAATCTACTTTTAATAATTTTAAGCTTACTGAAGCTTCTCTCACAGTTAACCTGAGTAAAGGACAAAGTGAGAATAAATTCATATGCCAAGTATAAATTAGTAAATGCCACCGAATGCATATTAAATTTAAATAATAGCTTAAAACAACAAATTAAACAACCAGAACATTTGCTTTGTTTTCCAGTAGCTGACTTTTTTTTATGAATAGTAAACTTGTAGCTTAACCCATTATCAACATCTGTTGAATAAAGTAAACACAAATAAAAATGTATCAAGTTATTAATTAAATATTGCTAACTTAACATACCTAAATTATCCATAGTTGCATTTGGAGTTGTGTCATCTTCTTCATCAGTCTAATCATCGTCAACTAAATTATTTTCATTATTGTGCATATTATCATATATTTCTTCAGCTCTTTGAGAAAGAGTTCCATTCATTGATGGATATATTTTAGAAAATGCTACAAGTTCCTCTACCAATGTATTGTGAGGAATATTTACTAAATTAGCTATCTTTAGTAAACCATTTTTTGGAAAGTTTTTAAGATTTTCGTCAAAACTAGATGGATGTAATAACTGTGCATCTGTAATCAAATCTATATTGGATGAAAATCTTTCATTTAAACTCATGTTTAATTGATCAATTATTGTCTGGAAAGTTTCTACCCTGTAATGATCAATCGGTGTTGTTAATGCTTCGTCCTCAGTTGTCTCATCAAATTGTTTTTTTTTTTCTTAAACGACGACCTTCTGGAAGTTTTTCTTCCACTAAAATATGTTCAGGTAATTTTAAGTTAGTAAGTTTTTCATTAGTTTCAATTGCAAATTGTTTTTCTTTTATAATGATATTTTCAAATGATATTTGTTTTATATCATTCTTAGTGTTTTCCACCATTCTCCAAGCTGATAAAAAATCTAACTGTTTTGTTTGTAAGTAATCGGAAGTTGGTCGTACATAACTAAAAATGTTCAAAAAAATATGTGCAGTTAATATAACTTTGAACTCACATAAATTTTTTAGTAATGAAAGTGCTTCAGAAGTAGAATTATTATCAAATGAACTATCAGTTGAAATAATATGCAACGCACTTATAACTGTAGGAAATAAACAATCTGTTCCTTTAAACACCCATTCTAATGCCTTATGTCTCGACCACCATCTTGTATTAGATTCAGCTACCTTATGTAATTTTCTCAACTTATCTTGTCCAATTCTGCTGTTTTTACTGTTTTCACTAGTCCAAGT